>NC_133622.1:221094984-221171318 GCF_048593235.1 Sminthopsis crassicaudata | reverse complement strand
CATATTCTTAGAGCTAGAAGTTACCTTAAATCAATTCCTTCATTTTATAGATAGGGAAATATGAAGCTTTAATAACTTAAACCTGCACTAAGACTTTTGGGACTCCTATAACGGAATATTATTGTATCATAAGAAAGGATGAAAGGGAAGTTTCGGAGAAACCTGGGGACCTTTGAACTGCTGCAGAGTGAAGGGAGAGAAGCCAGGAGAATAACTTATACTACACCAAAACTGTAAAGAGGAAGAACTCTGATTAATCCAGTGGCCAAGCATGATTCCAAAGGACTGATGATGAAACACGATACTCATCTCTTGACAGAAAGATGATGGGCAAAATACAAAAAAGCAGACACGTTTTTCTGAATAGTCAATGCAAAAACAACTGTTTGGACATATATTGTATTAATTTTGTATATTTTATTTATTTTTTATTTATTTATTTTTAAATATTGTATTTAATTTATACTCTAACATATTTAACATGTATTGGTCAACCTACTATCTGGAGGGGGGGAGGAGGGGAAAAATTAGAACAAAAGGTTTGGCACTTGTCAATGTTGTAAAATTACCCATGCAGATATCTGGTAAATAAAAACCATTAAAATATATTAAAAAGAAAAAAAAAAAGAATAGGGGCAGCAAGGTGGCGCAGTGGCTAGAGCACCAGCCTTGAATTCAGGAGGACCCGAGTTCAAATCTGGTCTCAGACACTTAACACTTCTTAGCTGTGTGACCCTGGGCAAGTCACTTAACCCCAGCCTAAAAAAAAAAAAAAAAATAGTCGATGCAAAAATCTGTTTAACTGTGCATATGTGGTTTCTTTCCCCAGCCGTCACCCATCCTGGAGCTTGGGTGGAGGGGAGTGATTTTTTAAAGTAAGTGCTTATTAATTTTCTTCCAAAAAAAGTTTTTATTTGAGTGAAGGCACACACATAAATTTCCCCAAAGATGCCAGGCTGAAAGGTTATTTCAAAATTCAATTCTTCTTTTATTGACTTCAAATTGAAATGATTCCCTGGAGAACAAAATGTGGAGATCCTGCTTAGAGAAAAACATATGTCGTAGCGCAATTCTAGCAATAGACTAGGTCTGTTTTCACAGGACTAGCCAAGTTAAATACAAAGAAGCTCATGAAATGCAGTGAGGGGCCATTAGAATCCAGTTCTTAGGAGCATCCACTGTGTACTCTGCCCAGAGCCTATTTCAGGGCATGTGCTGTAATAGAACTTGTTCTTCACTTCAGAGTCTACACAGGTGTTTCGTGATTGTTATTTATCTAGTTAGTGCGTGACATCAAATCTGATTCGTTGCTGAGCATGCATCGGTGTGCTGACCAGTGGGGCTGGGTCGAGAGGCAGCATGGGACAGTGGAAAGAATATAGACTTTGGATACAGAGGAGCTGTGTGCTCCAGTTCCTGCTCTGCCATTTATTACCAAATGACCTTGAGCAAATCAGGCTCACCTCCGTAAAATGAAAGGGATATTCTGGGATCCATGAACTTGATGGAGGTTTTTTTAAATGATAACAGCATTTCTTTCTCCCTTTTTTTGCAAGGCAATTCGGGTTAAATAGCTTGTCCAGGATCCCCTAGCTAGTTAGTGTCAAGTGGTTGAGGCTGGATTTGAACTCAGGTCCTAGGTGTCTTATTAGCTGCAGCACTTAGCTGTATTTCAATCTAATTGTTTACCTTTATATTCCTATACACTTTATTTTAAGCATTTAAAAACATGATTCTAAAAAAAGATTCACCAGTCAGTCAGGAAATAAGCATTTATAGATCACTAAGCATCAGATGACCAAAAGCATCCACAATACCCCCAAAATGAAGAATCCCTGATCCCAAGTAATTTAAGTGATTTCACCCAAAGAAACTGAAGGAATCTCTAGATCTATAACTCTAAGTAAAGCCAATGACACTCATTCATTCAACAAACATTTCTAAAGCATATGCCATGGGTGGGCACTGTGTTAGGTCCTAGGGATGCAAAGAAAAAATGAAAGAGCACCTGCCCTCAGAGAGTTTCTATTTTTCTAGATCATGAAATGGTTTCATTAAATCATAGATTTGGGGTGATTTTAGAGGCTACTGACCACCCCCAATCCTTTCATTATATAGATGAGGAAATTAAGACCTAAGGTTCATGATTTGCCTGTGGTAGGATTTGAATCCAGATCATCTGACTCCCTACCTTCTTTCACTTACCATGTTGGGTCCATTTGGATTCATAGAATCAGAAACTGGAAGGGACCTTTGGACTAGTGGAACACCCTCACTGTACAGAGAAATAAACTGAGATCCTGATTTAGGTAGGGACCTCAAATTTGAAACTATATTTTCTGATTACAGATCCAGCCTTCCTTCCACAACATCCAATTAGGGAAGAAACATGTTATATTGGATTACTTGCCATCTAGGGGAGGAGGAATTGGAACACAAGGTTTGCAAGAGTCAATGGTGAACAAATTATCTTTGCATATGTTTTGAAAATATCTTCAATAACTTCATTGCTGTAGTTTGGATTAACTCCCCTCCCACCCATCCCTACCCCAAACTGCATTTATAATTTTGTGACTGAGGATCATTTGTTTGTGCCTTTAACTTTAGACAACTTTTATTTTGATGTCCTGTTGGTTCAGTAATGCTCAAGATATCAATTGTTTTGACAAAATAAATTTACTGAGCTTGGGCTAAAATCAAAAAAAAAAAAAAAAGAAAAAAGAAAAGAAAGAAAGAAAGAAAATATCTTCAATAAAAAAAATTACAGAGACTATTTAAAAAAAAATAAAAGGAAAGAGGCTGTTAAAGGGATCTCTCAGCTGCCCAAGTCTCTTCATGACCCAAGCTTAGACAGAGGCAGCTAGACAGGTTGGATAGCTGGCAGTGGTGGAAAGGAGGAAGAAGAGGCAGATATTACTCATCAACAACAATAATAATAGCTACTAATATTTTTCTAGCATTATAAGGTTTGCATAGATTATCTCATTCAATTATTATTAATTGAATATATTTAATTAATATATATATTTTTAATTAATTAATTTAATTAATATATATAATTAACTGCTCATCTACTCATATCACTCTCTACAGGGTACCTAACCCCTTGCTTGGACCCAGAACTGAAGAGTAGTGATCATGGCTACAGCTCCTTGAAACCAGCTTTAAAAAGGCTTTGTGCTTGGGGTCCGAGACCACAATATTGTATTTACATCAATGCCAGATATCTATATTGGCTCCCCAGCTGGATTGTAAATTCCTCATTTTTTTGTCTCTGTGTCCATCTAATGGAATCTTTTTTTTTAATTTTTTTTATTTAATTTTTATTTAATTTTATAATTATAACTTTTTTGACAGTACATATGCATGGGTAATTTTTTACAACATTATCCCTTGCACTTACTTCTGTTCAGATTTTTTCCCTTCCTCCCCAACCCCCTCCCACAGAAGGCAGGCAGTCTTATACATGTTAAATATATTACAGTATATTCTAGATACAATATATGTGTGTAGAACCGAATTTCTTGTTGCACAGGAAGAATTGGATTCAGAAGGTAAAAATAACAGTTTACATTCATTTCCCAGTGTTCCTTTTCTGGGTGTAGCTGGTTCTGTCCATCATTGATCAATTGGAATTGGATTAGCTCTTCTCTATGTTGAAGATATCCACTTCCAATCTAATGGAATCTTAATAAATGCTTGATGAGGGAGTTGATTGATTGCTCCTCCCAGCACCCCTGTGAGGCAGACAGTGCAAATGCTCTTATCCCTCCTTTGCAGTGGAGGAGGTGAGACTTCAGAGGAGTTAAGTAACTTTGTAAAGTCAAACTCAGGGCGTCTCACTTGGGCTAGTGATTTTTTCCCACCAGGAGTCATTCCGGACAAAGACGAGCACAAGGGACTAGCATGAGACTCCCCAGATGATTCATTCCCTTATTCACCCAAAGTGAAGGTTCTGATCATTTACTTCAAATGCCGGTTTCTGTGGCAGGACTGAAAGCAAGCCCTCACCTGGAATGCTACTTCAGCTCGAGACAATGCTGGTTTCACTGAACCCTCTTAAGAGAAACAAAAGGATTAGCTCTGCTCAGCAGCCCAAGCTAATTCCCCAAGCCAGCCAAGTTTGCTGTGGAGAGGAAATTCACTATCAGTACTCTTGAAGCTGTCACCTGAACAAGGAAGTGCCTCCTGCCCTGGATGATGGAACACCTCCACCCCAACTCCATCAGCCAATTAACCTTCTGCTACCTGCCTGCAGGCGAGCAGGATCCCTACAGAACCCGGGGCTTCAGGGAAGCTGGGATTCTCTTCTTCATCTGTTGCCTCAGACTTGTCCCACTCTTCCACAAAATCTGACTTGAATTATACAATTTTTAAAAAATAAGATTTGTAATTGAGATATAGGCCTATGGTGAGAGATGGGAGGGAGAAAGTCAGATAGTCAGGTCAGGAGAAAACTCAAGAAATTATCATAAAATGGTGTCGGGAGAAAACAGAATTTGTTTCAGAAAACAAAGGAAAGCTCAGATGTGAGTCTTCCTGGATCCCAAATGGGCAATGAACCGCCTGAGGATGGAGGGAAAACCCCCCCAGAATCTGCTCTGACTTTGCAGTTCCGTGTCAGAGGTACGGCATGGGAAATCACACTGACAGTTTTGCATAGAGGCAGTGATTGTACCTGGACCAAGTTGCTTAGTAAGAGGGGATTATAGGGAAGGAAGTGAGACATCCCCATTTCTAGACTCAACCACTCTTACCTGGATGCCCATGGTTATTGGAACACAAATGTTTCGTGTTTGGGTGGGGGTGGAAATTCCCTATAACAAAAAGGGAGACCAGTCTCTGAACAGAAGGAAGAAGCAGACATCTATCAACATGGCAGATGTCAACGAGCAAGAAAAGCAAAGCCTCCTCTCCTCCCCTCCCTCCTTCCCTTCTCTCTCTCTCTCTCTCTCTCTCTCTCTCTCTCTCTCTCTCTCTCTCTCTCTCTCTCTCTCTCTCTCTCTCTCTCTCTCTCTCTCTGTCTCTCTCTGTCTCTGTCTCTGTCTCTCTCTGTCTCTGTCTCTCTGTCTCTCTCTCACACTTTCTCTCTCGCTGTCTCTCTCTCTCCTCTCTCTGTCTCTCTCTGTCTCTGTCTCTCTGTATCTCTCTCTCTTTTTTCTCTGTCTCTCTTTCTCCCTCCCTCCTTCCCTCTTTGTCTCTCTGTCTCTGTCTTTGTGTCTCTATCTCTGTATCTCTGTCTCTCTCTCTTTTCTCTTTGTCTATCTCTGTCTCTCTACCTCTGTCTCTATGTCTCTGTCTCTCTCTGTATCTCTGTCTCTCTCTCTTTTCTCTTTATCTCTATCTCTGTCTCTCTACCTCTGTCTCTATGTCTCTGTCTCTCTCTGTATCTCTGTCTCTCTCTCTTTTCTCTTTGTCTCTATCTCTGTCTATCTACCTCTGTCTCTCTGTCTCTGTCTCTGTGTGTCTCTGTCTGTCTCTTTCTCACTCATCCCCACAGATACGAATACACAGTAATAAGAGATTTAACAGAATATTAACCTATATTGGTATATATAATATATAATCCAAATGGATATAGGGAGCTCTTGGGCTACTTGCAAAGTTTATAAGGTCAAGGCAATCTTCAATAATCTTTCATTTAAGAGAAGGCAAGAGCAAACTCTAGGAGAAGGAAAATGGGCCTCAAGTATTCATGTGGATGCAAATTGAGAAGATAAGGAAGCTCGCCCTATTACTTTTCTCCTGAGCCTCCCCCTCAACCCCTCCCAAAGGTTTCCAGCTGTCATTGTTTCAATAAACAACAGAAAAAGAGAAAACAAGGTTGAATCCTTAGTCTTTTGCACTCTCTATTCCAACTCAGACCCCTTTTGGCCACATTGTAAAAAGACAAGTAATAGTCACAGAATCTCTACTTATGCTGGGAAATGAAAAGCAGGGCTCTCCATTACATCTGCCTAGACACAGTTCACCAGCATTCACATAAGGGAGGCTCCCAAGGACTGAGCCTTGATTGGCCGGTGCCCCGCTCCATTGCATATACCAAGAAAAGAACAAGAACAAGAAAAGGCTTATATAGGAAACTGTGGACTTCTGATATGTCAAGTCTATTTTTTAGATATGTATATATACATATATATATAGAGAGAGAGAGACATATATATTTATGTGTATATATTTATATTTTTACATATATGTACATAAATATTTAAGCTTCTAAATGTATATGTGTATATATAGTTATACTTTAATATATATGTATATATTTATACTTCTATATGTGTATACATATATATTTATATTTTTATATGTGTATATGTATATATTTATACTTCTATATAAGTGTATATATACTTCTATATATAAAAGCATAAATATATACACACACATACATTAACAGGCCAGTAAAAAAAATGTGTCCTCTTCTAGATCTTTGTTTTCTTTTGTAAATTTTTAAAATATGTTTTATTCTTTTTTTCTAGATGTATCTATAATGGCCCACTTACCTATACCCTGATTCTCCCTGCCTTAGTAGATTATCTGTATTATCTATTATATTACATATTGTATAATATATTTTATGTATTATTACATATGACACCAAAACAAATCGCTCACTGTGCCTGAGAATACCTATCTTTTCCAGCATTCCAAATCCATTACTTTTCTGCTAAAAGGAAGATATACTTTGTCATCATGTTTTTGCAGTCATTATTCATTACTTGGATCAGAATTGTGAAATCTGTCAAAGTTGTTTTTCCTCCTATTATTGTTATCATAATATAAAATTATTCTTCAACTGCTACTTATTTTATACTGCAGCAGTTCATACAAGTCTTCTCGTGTTTCTCTGAATCCATCATTTCTTATGGTACAATAATATTCCATTATATTCATATACCTTAATTGGTCCGACCATTTTCCAATCAATCGGCACCTATTTTGTTTCCAGGTCTTTGCTCCTATAGAAAGTGCTATTTCCCTATTGCCACAGACAATATTTTATCTTCTTCACAATCATTCATATGTATGTGTGTGTATCTGTGGATACATGTCCTCCCTCCTCACTTCTGCTACTTGAAACCCTGTTCTCCTTTTCAGACTAAACTTAACATGACTTTCTTAATCCCTCTAGAACTCGGTATTTACTTGATATATGTTTGTATTTATTTATCTTTATACAAGCTATTCCCACTTAGCTACCTACACTAGCAACTAGCAACAGAGCATTGGATCTGGTATGAGGAACAACTGAGTCCAAATCCATTCTCAGAAGCTTCTGGCTGTGTGATTCTGGGCTAACCCTGATCCAGTTTTTTAACTCTAAAATGAGCATAATAATAACATCTACCTCATTGTATCATTGTATCAAGTGAGATATGTATTCTAAAGCATTCATTATGAGTCTGGCACTGAGTGCGTGCTTCCCTTTTTCCTCCCCACAGTGAAATCCTTCTAGGAGCCTAGATTTCAAGCTGAAAATTGCCACACATCTAGTACAGCCTTCTCATTTTACAGATGAACAAACCGAGACCCAGAGGGTGAAGTCACTTGTCCAGGATCCCAGAATACAGATGTCGACTGTAAAATCCTTGGAAGGTAGAAAAATGTTTTCTTTTTTCTTTTTGTAAACTTCATGTCCAAAACACCGTAGTCACTCAATAGGTGTTTATTAAGTGCTTTCTATGTGACAGACTGTGCTAAGCACTGAAGATACAAAAAAAGAGGCAAAATACATTCCCTGTCCTCAGGGAGCTTCCAATTTAATGGTGGAGATGACAAGCAAATAAATAGCTTGTATAAACAAGTTATATATGGGATAAAGGGTGCGTGATTACTAGAGAAGGCACTCGAATGAAGTGGGATTGTGAAAGGATTTCTATAGAAGGTAAGATTGTAATGGAGTCCTGAAGGAACCAGTAGGCAGAGTTAAAGAGGGAGAGCATTCCAGGTATGATGGACAACCAGAGAAAATGACCAGAACCAAGAGATGGAGTGACTTGTTTGTGGGACAGGCAGGAAGCTATTGTGACTGATTCAAAACATATGTGTCCAGATTTGAAGTGTAAGGAGACTGGAAAGATAGGAGGGATTTGGCTATAAGAACTTGAATGGAAAACAGAGTATTTTGTGTTTGATTCTAGAGTTGATAGAAAGACATTGGGGTTTACTGGCAGGGAGGTTTACTGACATGGTTGGACCTGAACTTTAGGGATCCTAGGTCCTTACTCAATGCTTCTTATTTAGTTGAAGTCCTGGATCAGATATTCATTGCTTTGTGACTATGGACAACTCACTTCATCTCTGAGCCTCAATTTTCCCTGAAAGTGTGATTTTTTTAAATTTTTTTATTTTTAGCAAGGTATCTTTAATTCCTGTTTCATAAAATAATCATTCCCCCCAACCAAAAATTAAACTTGAAATACAAAAATTAAAAGGAGAAATCAATAATATTGAAAGTAAAAAAACTATTGAATTAATAAATAAAACCAAGAGTTGGTTTTATGGAAAAGCCAATAAAATAGATAAAACTTTGGTAAATCTGATCAGCAAAAAGAAAGAGGAAAATCAAATTGATAGTCTTACAAATGAAAAGGGGGATCTTTCCACCAATGAAGAGGAAATTAGAGAAATAATAAGGAGTTACTTTGCCCAACTTTATGCCAATAAATTTGATAACTTAAGTGAAATGGATGACTTCCTCCAAAAATATAGGCTCCCTAGATTAACAGAGGAGTAGATAAATTGCTTAAATAGTCCCATTTCAGAAAAAGAAATAGAACAAGCTATTAATCAACTCCCCAGGAAAAAATCCCCAGGGCCAGATGGATTCACATGTGAATTCTACCAAACATTTAAAGAACAATTAGCCCCAATGCTATATAAATTATTTGAAAAAATAGGGGATGAAGGAGTCCTACCAAACTCCTTTTATGACACAGACATGGTACTGATACCTAAACCAGGTAGATCAAAAACTGAGAAAGAAAATTATAGACCAATCTCCTTAATGAATATTGATGCTAAAATCTTAAATAAGATATTAGCAAAAAGACTTCAGAAAATCATCTCCAGGATAATACACTATGATCAAGTAGGATTTATTCCAGGAATGCAGGGCTGGTTTAATATTAGGAAAACTATTAGTATAATTGACCATATTAATAACCAAATTAATAAGAACCATATGATCATCTCAATAGATGCAGAAAAAGCATTTGACAAAATCCAACATCCATTCCTACTAAAAACTCTTGAGAGTATAGGAATAAATGGACTATTCCTTAGAATAATCAGGAGTATATATTTAAGACCGTCAGTAAGCATAATATGCAATAGAAATAAACTGCAACCTTTCCCAGTAAGATCAGGAGTGAAACAAGGTTGCCCACTATCACCATTACTATTCAATATAGTACTAGAAATGCTAGCCTCGGCAATAAGAGCCGAGAAAGAGATTCAAGGAATTAGAGTAGGAAATGAGGAAATTAAACTATCACTTTTTGCAGATGACATGATGGTATACTTAGAGAACCCCAAAGACTCTGCTAAAAAGCTACTAGAAATAATTCAAAATTTCAGCAAAGTGGCAGGATACAAAATAAATCCACATAAATCCTCGGCATTTTTATATATCACTAACAAAATGCAACAGCAAGAGATACAAAGAGAAATTCCATTCCAAACAAATGTTGAGAGTATAAAGTATTTGGGAATCCATCTACCAAAGAAAAGTCAGGAATTATATGAGAAAAATTACAAAACACTTGCCACAAAAATAAAATCAGATTTAAATAATTGGAAAGACATTCAGTGCTCTTGGATAGGCCGAGCGAATATAATAAAGATGACAATACTCCCCAAACTAATCTATTTATTTAGTGCTATACCAATCAGACTCCCAAGAAACTATTTCAATGACCTAGAAAAAATAACAACAAAATTCATTTGGAAGAATAAAAGGTCGAGAATTGCAAGGGAACTAATGAAAAAAAACTCAGAGGAAGGTGGTCTAAGTGTACCTGATCTAAAGCTATATTATATAGCAGCAGTCACCAAAACCATTTGGTATTGGCTAAGAAATAGACCGGTAGATCAGTGGAACAGATTAGATACAAAGGACAAAAAAGGGTACATCTATAGCAATCTAATCTTTGACAAACCCAAAGATACCAACATTAGGGACAAAAATTCATTATTTGGAAAAAACTGTTGGGAAAACTGGAAATAGTATGGCAGAAATTAGATATGGATCCACACTTAACACCATATACCAAGATAAGATCAAAATGGGTCCATGATTTAGGCATAAAGAGGGAGATAATAAATAGATTAGAAGAACAGAGGATAGTCTACCTCTCAGACTTGTGGAGGAGGAAGGAATTTATGACCAGAGGAGAGCTAGAGATCATGATTGATCACAAAATAGAAGATTTTGATTACATCAAACTAAAAAGTTTCTGTACAAATAATACTAATGCAAACAATATTAGAAGGGAAGTAACAAATTGGGAAAATATTTTTAAAAACAAAGGTTCTGACAAAGGTCTCATTTCCAAAATATATAGAGAACTGACCCTAATTTATAAGAAACCGAACCATTCTCCAATTGATAAATGGTCAAAGGATATGAACAGACAATTCTCAGAGGAAGAAATTGAAACTATATCCACTCACATGAAAGAGTGTTCCAAATCACTATTGATCAGAGAAATGCAAATTAAGACCACTCTGAGATACCACTACACACCTGTCAGATTGGCTAAGATGACAGGAACAAATAATGATGAATGTTGGAGGGGATGTGGGGAAATTGGGACACTAATACATTGCTGGTGGAGTTGTGAAAGAATCCAGCCATTCTGGAGAGCAATCTGGAATTATGCCCAAAAAGTTATCAAACTGTGCATACCCTTTGACCCAGCAGCGCTACTACTGGGATTATATCCCAAAGAAATACTAAAGAGCGGAAAGAGACATATATGTGCCAAAATGTTTGTGGCAGCTCTTTTTGTTGTAGCTAGAAACTGGAAGATGAATGGATGTCCATCAGTTGGAGAATGGTTGGGTAAATTGTGGTATATGAAGGTTATGGAATATTATTGCTCTGTAAGAAATGACCAGCAGGAGGAATACAGAGAGGCCTGGAGAGACTTAAATCAACTGATGCTGAGTGAAATGAGCAGAACCAGAAGATCACTGTACACTTCAACAACAATACTGTATGAGGATGTATTCTGATGGAAGTGGAAATCTTCAACATAAAGAAGATCCAACTCACTTCCAGCTGATCAATGATGGACAGAGGTAGCTACACCCAGAGAAGAAACACTGGGAAGTGAATGTAAATTGTTAGCACTAATATCTGTCTGCCCAGGTTGCATGTACCTTCGGAATCTAATGTTTATTGTGCAACAAGAAAATGATATTCACACACATGTATTGTACCTAGACTATATTGTAACACATGTAAAATGTATGGTATTGCCTGTCGTCGGGGGGAGGGAATAAGGGAGGGGGGGTAATTTGGAAAAATGAATACAAGGGATAATATTATAAAATATATATATATATAATAAAAAATTATTAAGTAAAAAAAATAATAAAATAATCATTCAATATTCTTCAAAAATAGGATAGTAATAACCTTGTTCAATAACTCTCTGATTACAAAATGAAATAACAAAATAGATGCTAGTCAGAGATATTTGCTACTGTAATGGAAGAAATAAAATATATAATCCAAATTTAAGAGAAATTTGTTATTGATGATGAGGTCTTCCAGATGTATCTTTTTTTTATTATATATTTTATAATATTATCCCTTGTATTCATTTTTCCAAATTATCCCCCCCTCCTTCCACTCCCTCCCCCCGATGGCAGGCAATCCCATACATTTTACATGTGTTACAATATAACCTAGATACAATACATGTGTGTAAATACCATTTTCTTGTTGCACATTAATTATTAGCTTCCAAAGGTATAAGTAACCTGGGTAGATAGACAGTAGTGCTAACAATTTACATTCGCTTCCCAGTGTTCCTTCTCTGGGTGTAGTTATTTCTGTCCATCATTGATCAACTGGAAGTGAGTTGGCTCTTCTTTATGTTGAAGATTTCCAGAAAGTGTGATTTTTTTAAAAATGTCAATTGCATTTTATTTTTCCAATCACATGTAATGATAGTTTTCAGTATTCATTTCTGTAAGATTTTAAGTCCAAATTTTTTTCTCCCTCCCTCCTTTACTTTCCTCCTTCCCAAGACAGCAAGCAATCTGATAAAGGTTATACAAGTACAGTCGTTTTAAACATAGTTCCATATTAGTCATGTGGTGAAAGAATAATCAGAACAAAAGGGGAAAACGACGAGAAAGAAAAAAAAACAAACAAAAAAAGTGAAAATAGAACACTACATTCAATCTCTATATGGATGGTATTTTCTCTCAAGTCTATGGGAATTCAGACAATTCTGTTGCAGTCCTGAATCTCAGTCTGCCTCCTAAGATTAATATGTGGCAGGTATTTTGTATCATGTCATATTGTTGGTAAAATAGGAGTTTTGTTGTAATCATCATCAAGTTTCCTGCCTTTAGAGATACTGTGGAGCTGTAATTCCCTGTCCATAGTAAGTAAGAGACATTACACCCTGGGGCAGGAGGGAGAATTGAAGGGGGAGGCAGAGAAGAGAAACCATGGTGTCCCATCCCTACCTCCAACGTAGACGGCTTTGTTTTCTTGTTGGCTGGGCTGATGTCCCTGAGCTCTTTGCTCTATTGATAACGAAATCTCTGTTCCCAGTGTCCCTGAAAAGCTGCCATCCTGCCTGGAGCCTCTTTCCTGCTGACCCATCCAATCAAATGAAAGACCCATTGTATTTCTATCCACACTCATATCTTACTGTCCAGAAACTCCCCAGGTCCATCCAAAATGGAACAGGCAATGTCCAATTTACTCATCACTCTAAATCTTTTTCGGATGACTTTCCTAGAAAAGAAAATTCTGCCTTTTCCACTTTGTCTCCAATAGCTTCTCTACACAAACTCTGTACTCAAGGCAGATTTCTCTCCTTTCTTTTCTGCAGTTCTCCAACCTCTACACCTTTGTCCATGCTGTGCCTGACACTTAAAAACAATCTGCCTTTCTTCTCAATTTATATAAGATCTACCTGCCTTCGAGTTCCATCCATTTCACAAAGCTTTACTTAACTCTCTATATACCTCTATGATAACTCCTGTGAACTCCTTAGAAATTACTGTCCATACCAGTCACTTGATAAATAAATTAAATACTGTCCCAGGGAATGCTTTCCTTGTGTTAAAATGTTTAGTTTTTTTTTCTTTTGGATGCATCTTATCAACTAGATTTTAAATTATTTTAAGGAAAAACTATGTATTCAACTTTTGTCCCTTTTCCAGTTCCTTCTTAATGCCTTGAACAGGACTTTGTATACAGTCTCACAGAATCCCAGAGCTGGAAGGAATCCTAGGGTCTGTCTAGTCCAACCCATACTTGAACAAGAAGTCCTTCTACAACAAGCCCCCCCAATGGTCATCAACAAGCCTTTACTGGAAGATTTCAGTGAAAGTGAACTCATTGCCTCTTTTAGACATGTCTAATTATTAACCAAGTTTTTCATTACATCCAATCTAAATTGTCCTTTATTCCACTTGTGTCCATTAGATCAATTCTAACAAAGCAAGTCAAGCTCTTTTCCCAAAAGATAACTTTTTAAATACTTGAAGACATGAAGTCATAGCCTGCCCTATCCCTCCCCCATTCCCTGATCACTTTGTCCGACCTCTTATTGTCACTATAGTTTCTCATCTCCAGGTTAAAAATCTCCAGATCCCTTCAATAGTCTTTCATCATTCTCATTATAGTCCTGTGAATTTTTCCCACTTTAATAATTTCCACTTAATTTATTGTATCCCAAACTAAATACAGCACTCTCAATGGAATCTGACAGGGACAGAACACAGCATTTTCAAGTAAATTGCCATCAAACCATGCATCCCTCATCTTCTGAAGTTAAGTTTTTGATCTCATGTAAGATTTGACATGATCTCTATTCAATTTCATTTTAGATGTATTCCATCATTTTGTCCTGTCAAAATCTTTCTTGGATTCTTACTCTGTCATCCAGTAATAGTAGAGAACTAGGTGGTGAGGGAGACACGAGTGTTGAACTTGGAGTCAGTGAGAACTTAGTTCAAATATGGTTTTAGACACTAATTTCATGACCCTGTGCCAGTCACTAAACCTCTGTCTGCCTCAGTTTCTTCAACTATAAAATGAAAAAAATAATAGCTTGTTGTGCAATGTTATTTCCTTTGCCCACACCCCTATCCAGTGTGTTCCAAGCTTTGTGCCTTCTGTAATGCTGCAAACTGGATTCTCAATAAATATTTGTTGACTGACTATCCATACTCCTCCTGCTGCCCTTCTTCACAAAATTTTAAAATCATAAATTAGAGCAGGAAGGGAGGGAGCTTAAAAGTCATCTAGTCCGAGCCCTTCGAATGATGGAAGACAAACCCAAGACTGAGAGATATTAAATGACCGTCCCAAAATCAAACAGTAATTCATTAATTGATGCTTACTCCTTTGAATCTGGATCTAACTATAGATATTTACTGTAACTACATGCTTTCCCTGATTTGCTTTGCTATTTTTCCAAGTTCTTGGATTAGTTTCTAGCCAAACTTCCATTTTCAGCTGTCCATGAAGGCTCTCCCATGAAGCAAATCCAATTATTTCCTGAACAATATAAATATCCACAAATATATAATTACTGAGCATTGCTACCATGTGTAACGAAGCCACCAGCCCTTCAGCCAATGTTGGAGACAAAAGAAATAAATGCTAGCCATGTAATGTCCATTTTAAAATATTTATTTTTCAAAATACTGCACCAAATAACTTAATTAAGCACCATTACTTAATAAGCACAAGGGTATGGAATTATAAAATAGAATAGAGTCCCATAATTTTATGCTTCTGTATCTCAACTATTTCAAAGAATTCACGATCCAACCAAGGATTCTAGATTCCATATCCTTCCCAGGGATTTTTGGGGATGGGGAAGGGCAGAGTTAATAGGCTCATAGCTTTAAGACTAGAGAAAAATTTAAAATGTATAGGCTACCTAGTCCAACTCCCTTATATTGCAGAAGAAAAGCTATGGATTAAATGGTATCTAAGAGCTCATGAATCTTCCTTTCTCCTACCACACTTCTCAAATTGTTTCTTTTTTTTTTAATCTTTTCTCTCAGATGAGAAAAAATAACTTAGCTAATAAGAAGAATGGCTAGGTAGCTTGGTGGATAGTTAAGAACTGATACTGGAGTCAAAAAGATTCATCCTCTTTGGATTCAGATACTAGCTGAGATCCTGGAGAAGTCACTTTTATTCTGTTTGCCTCAGTTTCCTTATCTGTAAAATGAGTTGGGGAAAGAAACGGCAAACCACTCCAGTATCTTTGTCAAGAAAACCCCAAATGGGATCGACATGTACAAAAATCATTGGAAATTGAGGGGATGTCTATCAATTGGGGAAGACTAAACAAGCTATGGTATATGAATGTAATAGAATACTATTGTGCAATCAGAAATAACAAACAGGAAGCAGGCAGATTTCGGACAAACCTGGAAAGACTTGTATGAACTGATGCAAAATGAAAAGAATAGAACCAAGAAAACGTACACAGTATCAGCAACATTGTGTGATGATCAACTGTAGTTGTCTCAGCTTTTATTAGCAACACAATGATCCAAGACAAGTACAAAGGACTTTCAAAGGAAAATGCTATCCATAATCAGATAAAGAATAGATGGACTTAGAATGCAGATCGAAGCATATTTTTTCCTTACTTTATATTTCTTCTTGGTTTTTTTCGTTTTATCTGTTTCTTCTTTCACAACTGTAACTAAAATGAAAATGTGTTTTAAATAAGAGCATATGTATAAACTATATCAAACTGACTAACATCTTCAGGAGAGGTGGGAAGGAGAAAATTTTGAAATTCAAAATCTTGTGAAAATTAATGCTAAAAATGTTCTTGAATATAACTGGGGGGAAAATAAAATAATATTTTTAAAAGAAAAGAAAAGAAAACCCCAAATGAAGAGTTGAGCACAACTGAAAGTGAAGCTGAACAACAAGAACAACATAAATAGTAAACTATGAGCCAGGACTCAAATCTTATCTTCTGAACCTTAGGCCTAAGGTGTTAAATTTCAGAATGGTATATCAATACTTTATATAAAACCCTAGTACAAAGTGGTATTGAATATAGAGTGCTTCTCACTAATTTTATCATGGAATAAAAACAGAAAGAAATATATAGGAAATTCATAACTCTTTTAAGCTCCTCTCATCCATGACCCTCTCAAACCTAACAAAGGATTTCTAGTCCTGTACTCAAAGCCTAAACTCATCCCTACTTCATGACTTTCAAATGACTAGCTAACCCAATTTAGAAAATCAATCTGTTGTTCAAGCAACACAATGACAAATAGCAGAAATGACAAAATTTCTCCCCTTTAATTGATTCTTTGGTTTATTTCAATTCACTTTGACCAGGCACTGTACTAAGCAATGGTGATACACAGACAAAAAGTAAAATTCCTGCCTCAAGGAGCTTACATTCTAGGGGATGTAGGAAGACAACACATGCACAGGTAAATAAATTTTAAAATATATATGCATAGTATATTCAAAGTAATTTTCATTAAATGTAGCTAAAAAACAAAAATTATCTTGATCTGAAAGGGCACCTTAGATATGCCCAGAAAGAAGTTTGAAATTCTTTTTTTTATTTTATTTATTTATAATTTTTTTCACAGTATATATGCATGAGTAATTTTTTTATAATATTATCCCTTGTATTCATTTTTCCAAATTATCCCCTCCCTACCTCCACACCCTCCCCCCGATGACAGGCAATCCCATACATTTTACATGTGTTACAATATCACCTAGATACAATATATGTGTGTAAATACCATTTTCTTGTTGCACGTTAAGTATTAGATTCCGAAGGTGTAAGTAACCTGGGTAGATAGACAGTAGTGCTAACAGTTTACATTCACTTCCCAGTGTTCCTTCTCTGGGTGTAGCTGTTTCTGTCCATCATTGATCACCTGGAAGTGAGTTGGATCAAGAAGTTTGAAATTCTAAAAGTGAAAGTAGAATGGGAGAACTCTCCAAGTAATTTGTTTCTACTTAATATCCTGAATTAATTAGTCAAGATGTAGACCCAAAAAATCAATACCAAAATGAGAAAAGTCCATGTCATCTGTCTGGTAGATAATTATCTCCCAAGCATCTTTTTGGCTTCTCATTATACTATCCTAGTGTTCAAAGGACTCAGGCCAGGGTCTTGGTAATTTGTGCTCAATATTGGATTGAAATGAGACATTTGAACATCTTTCAGCAGTGAAAAAAAAATTTACTTAGACATAAGAGAAGAAAGATATTCAACAATATATGCATTAAGGACATCCAAGGTTGATTCAGCTCTCCTATCGCTGAGTTGCCTATTATAACCCACCAGTCAAACATCAGATAGCACTTAGAATTCTTCTTGTCTCTTGTATTCAGTTAGGAAGTGATGTCAATAGCCTGAGTCATTTACCTCAATCCATTTTCCAGGATAGTTTAAATACCTTTGAAGGAAAACTAGCCTAATTTGTACAGAGGCAGAGGTTGGGAAAATATTTTTTTTATAATAACATACTTCTTTCTAATTCAATGCGTGTTACTAAATGCCACATGATTTTCTTTATTTTTCCTCTCTCCACACAGAAATGTGGAGAAACCAAACATACCCATTATTGTAGAAGTTGAAGCTAAAAAAGGGCTAATTTAATCATATGGTGCCTAAAATGTCAGAGATGAGTGCTATTCAAATACCCTGTGAAGTTTTGTCTTCATGTTTGGATGTCAAACTATAGGAAGGATGTTGATAAGCTGGAGCATTCTCATAGGAGAATAATCAAGATAATAATGAATCTCAAGATCACGCCACCAAGGATGGGTTGATGGCACTGGACATATTTAGCCTGAAGACTTAAGAGAGATACAATTTCTGACTTCACATATTTAAAGAGTGGTCATTTATAAAGAGAATTAAACAAATTCTGGTTGACCCCAAAGGATGGAACTAATATGAAAGAAACAGGAAAAAATATTCATGTAATTTTTAAAAATCTTCCTAATAATGAGAGCTATCCCTAAGTAAAATAGGCTGATTCAATAGGTAGTAAGTCGTCCATCAGTGAAAATCTCCAAATAGAATTTGGATGGTTACTTGCAAAGAAGTTCTAGAAGTGACCTGTGATCAAGTATGAGTTAGCCTAAATGACCAGTGAGGAACCTTCAGATTCTGTGATTCTGTAATTTGCTGATTCATTGAGACATTGAACCATCTATGTCTGACTAGAGATGAAGGGGAGCATACTCCATGTCTAGGGTAAGTTTCAGTCAGGGGTGGCAATCTTCAGTATTCTCTCCAACTATGACACACATCTTTGGATTTTTTAGTCATGTTACCACCTCTTTACATCCCTCCATACAAATCTGAAGAAGTTTTAACAAACAAACCTAGCTTGAGGTGGGTGAATTAAACCACTTTTATAACGGTCTTTTTATTTTCTTGTCAAAATCTTCAGATTTAAAATGAAAAATCTGTCCTTCCCTCTTGTCAGGTGCTGCCTTGGTTCTGAAGTTTCAGGAGGTAGAAGTGAAGTAGCATGCTACTGTCACTCAATGCAATCTTCCTTATCAAGTCTAATCTATAGGAGTAGTTAGTTTATAACAGCAATAACACTAAAAAGTTACTTTTTGTAGAACTTCAAAATTTACAAAGCCCTCTAAATTCAGGATCTCTTTTCAATTTAAGCAACCTTGTGAGAGAAATAAATTCTATTGTTTTTTCCATCTTAACACCTAAGAAAATGATATTTGAAAGATAAATGATCTATCCGTGGTCCTACCGGTAGTAAATAGTGAGGATCTTCATAGCCCTTCCATCCAGTACCATCTCTATCTAGGCTAAGTGCTGAAGAAGTTCCTGTGCAGTAGCCAATCTCTCTTATACCAAGGAAAGAAAAAACTCTCACTAGATTCTTCACTAATCAAATTTTCATTGATTTTAGTCATGTATGATAGAGATGAATCTTAATATATGAAGTGCAACTTCATTGGCTATTTTATGAAAGTGCACTGAAGACTGGTGAAAGATCCAAACAACCCATGGAATCATGATGGAGCAAGGGGATGAGATAATGGAAACCAGATTTCTGGCTCCTGTCTTTTTATATTGACTTTATGACCCTACATCTTTTTATAGATTTTCTAGATGCACTTCTTGGGTACTTCAATGTATCTTTGATCTCATCAATGTAGATACTTCCTCCACTGATAAACATGGCAGTCCTTTTCTGTCTTCACATTCTGTGAGACTTCTCCATATCCTCATTTAAAGTCTACATACAGACTAGAGGGACTCTTGTTTCTTTTACTCTTTCATGGATACCAAGACATCTGTGACATTCTCTCTTCCTTTTCTTGTTTTACAATTCCCTTGTGGTGTCTCCATGGGTGATATACTAGCCAAGGAAAAGCCATGAAATGTTCTGAGAGAACCACCAGCCAAAGGAGCTTCAGTCTTCTCCCCTGTGCATGTGCCTTGCTGAGAAGCAGAGAGCTGAGTTCTTGAGGTTTAACTAGCTTCTAGATGGATGAGCCAAGCATCACTTAGAAAAAGTATTGTGTGGTGTAGCTCCCTTATCCACTCATTGGAGGAATACCTGCACAAAATGAAGCAGGATTCTCAATTTAGGATTTTCAGCATCATAGCCACCTTGGGGTACAGGATCATGATGGTGGCTATCAATGCCACCTAGTGGTTAGATTCATAATAATGACTGTTTCATTCAATTATCTCTTGAAATATTGACTCTTCTGAGATTGAAATGAGATGCTTGCCTTCAATAAGACTGTATTTCTTTTATTTAACTCAGCACAAAGCATTCCTTACATGAGCGGAAGCCCAGAGATAGGTGTGGCAGAACCTAACCTTGACCTTGCATCTTCTCATATCTATAAGGGTGGAGGTAGGATGCTAATCAGGTTTTCTCCATCTAACCTTGATTGTATCTCATAATTATCATAATCTTCTTGCTTAGCCTGTACCCTGGGCAACTAGATGGCACAGTGTATTGAACTCTGGACCTGGAGTCAAGAAGTTGTTGTTGTTAAGTTATTTCAGTCATGTTTTACTCTCTGTGAACTCATTTGCAGTTTTCTTGGAGAAATTGGAGTAATTTTCCATTTCCTTCTCATTTTACAGATGAGAAACTGAGGCAAACAGAATTAAGTGACTTGCCCAGGAGTCACATAGCTAATTAGTGGCTAAATCCAGATTTGAACTTAGGACCTCCTGACTCCAGGGCCAGCAATCGACCCTCTACACCATCTACCTGAATTCAAATCCAATCTTAGCTGTGTGACCTGACCAAGTCACTTAATTTTGTTTGCCTCAGTTTCCTCATCTGCAAAATGAGATTAATAATACCTATCTCCTAAATGGTGAGGATAAAATGAGATAATATCTGTAAAGTACTATGAAAACCTTAAAACCCTATATAAATTCTGCTTGTTAGTATGATTATTATTACTTATTTCATTTTCCCCACAATTTGTTTTCCCTAACATAAAGAGAAATTGCTTATTGGGTTACAATATTAAATTCCTCAGCATCAATATTCTTTCCTGAACTCAAGTTCCATCTGAAAAAACCTAAATAAAGAACACAGGCTCTTCCGTGACCACAATGGGCTTAGTTATTGTTACCTCTTTCAAATAAGCTTGCAGCATCCTTTAATCTAGAGTTTCAAGCACTAAGAGACGCATAGCAAATTCACTCCAATATCCCAATGGACGCATGATTTCAGCACAGGGAAGTCACCCACCCAACATACTAGGGGTCTTCAAGTTTTCTTGGTGAGGCTATCCATGAAGCCCACGGTTTTTCACTGGTTATTCCTCAGTTGGTGCAAATTACACATTTACTTTTTCATCATACATTTATTTGTTGATGTATCTGACACTCCTTTTCCTTCTAATTACTTGTTTGTCATATGTCACAGCCTGTTCAAACCTGCCATGAGCCTCTATTGTCCTTTAAGGAGCTGTCAGTTGCATTTCTTCAGAGATCACAGTGTTCTCTGTCCCACAGAATTCTCTGTCTCACAGATATCTATCCTCACATCGTTCTCGGACTTAAGGAGATCTGTTTCAGAGAGAAATTTAAGGTTACCCTCATAATTTCCTAAAGGCAATTCAGCCTGCTGTCCTCCTCCAGGTCTCTGGGCCAAGTTTATTGTCCATCTATAGTAACTATCAGAGAAATACATGCTGAAGGGAAAGAAAAAGCTTAGGCCAGGAAATGAAATCATCCCTATGAGTATAACAAATTACAATAGACAACAATAACTGGTAATCATATCCAATGGTGTAATCTGATATGGGAATTCTTCCCACTGAGGGATCTGGTGTCAACCTCAATAGGTTCAATAGGGCCCTCCTATTCTGAATGTACCTAGAAGCTCTGAATAATTTTTAACTAGAATTTCAGCTTGAATTTGAAGAAAGAAGAAGGAAAGAACGATGGATTGTGTTGTTTTTTTGGGGGGGGGGTGTTAATCCCCACTTAGAATAAAATATTATTTTAAGAAATACTGAATAAATTTAATTAATAAATAATAAATACTAATTTAATAAAATATTATATTCTCTTACAACCAGCTTTTGAGATGGTCCCATGTTGATAGGTAAAATAGGCCTGAATTTTGTGTTTTTGAGGGAAGTATAGACTGACCCAGAGTTTTTCTTTTCAACCGAGTACAGACTAAAATTTGCGAAAGATCTGAGCTGGGTAAGGTTATGGGAAAGATTCCCTTCTTGCCAGGATTTGGCAAGAATGACTGGTAGCAATAGCAGCAAAGGTACAAATCTGGGTTTAGAGAAATTACACGATGGAGTGGTAGCTGGGGCAAAAAACTAGAGACTGGAGATCTGAGGAGAAGGGAGCAATGGACTACAGGACCACGGCCAGATCCCCACATGCTTTAGCTGTCCCCATTTTCAGAAAGTCAAAATGAGGTGGTGGTTGCTGAGTTTTCCATTTGGGAAAAAGAGGCACAAAACTAGCCAGTGTGAGTCTGTAAAGTTATTTATCTAATTTCTAGTTGAATAGTTTGAGTTTCTGACTAGGGTTATGCTGTTAGATCTAACGGCTACTGATCTAAAGCAATTTGTGAAAGGGTATGAGGGGTACACTGTAGCAGAGAAAAATGTCACCGAGTTTGAACCCTGATCCCCCCCAAAATTATCTAATTGGAATCTATTCAATTTACAGGTGAAGAAATAGAGGCACAGAGAAGCTCAAATTCAAGATTTGGTATCCATGGGACTAGAATCTGAAATCAAGTACTCCATTAACAAATCTAGTGTTCTTTTCACTACCTCCTATTCCTGTCTTCTCCCCATCCCACCCACTATCCCTTAGATTAATATTTAACCTCTCTAAACCTCAGTTTTCCCACTATGCACAGGAAGACTATCCTACCTCCTACCACAAAGGTAGGAGAACTAGCATCACCAGCTACTTTATGAAAAGAAAATGATATAATAAAAACAAAAATGAAATACTATGCAAATGTAAGCCAATTATTGTAAAGAGACCACTCCCAATGACATAACAGTAAACTAAGACTATAATTAACTCAGCCATTGATTCTCTTCCAAAATCATCATCCTCTGATTAATCTCTCAAGGTCCAAAACCTCCAACACAGATATATTCACTCAAATCAGGAAAAATATAGATTTTTCTCACAGATAAAACTATTTTGACCCTGTTATCCAGAAAGATAAGCTCTTACCATAAGCTCTCAAATTTTTATTAACAACAAATGACATTTATATAATGTTTTATATATATATATGTAATAAAGTTCTCAAAGCATTTTTCATGCATTATCAAAGACTGCATATGTTGACACAGTACCTGTCATAGTAAGCACTTGATCAATGTTTGGTCATTGATCGGTTCTCATTTGAAACTCACAACCACCACGTGACAGCCACTATAAATATTAATGTCTGCACTTTACAGTTTAGAAAACTGAGTCTCAATTTCCTCCTTTGTAAAATGAGTGATTTGACATGACTTCTGATTGATAGATTTCTAACTAATTTCTCCAATTCTAAATCCTGTGACTCTAGCATGCCCTTCATAAGCCACCTGTTCTCTGAAAGAGGTCTGACTGATCATCAAGCACTGCTATGAATTGACTTGTCCACACTACAGGGTCAGATATATAACATATAGCACAAGGGAACACTACCAGAAATTCACTGCTGCATACCAAGAAGTGTTACTTGGCTACCTTGTTCTTCCTTCTTCTGATACGTTTCATAAGGCTGCAACCACTGTACTACAGGGCAGACTAAACACCATCCCAGGTGTTCTGGCTCTCCCTGCTATCATCTATTGCCTAGAGATGGCCTTGGAGGGGAAGGGATGCTGGTGTCCTTGTCAGTGCTATTAGCAAAAGCTTCCTGCCCCTACAGCTCAGCAGCCCTACCTCCTGACTACCGTAACAATGCAGGTCATGTTTCTCTGTGCATGATACCAGCTGTCACCTGCCCTCTGTTTCCCCCCTTAACATTGTTCTCAGAAATAAGGTTTAAATCCAGAAAGCCCAGGGGTGAGAAGGGCCATGCGGATTGAATGTACAATATTCAATTCAAACACTTGCAATAGGCAATAGAGCTTACATAACCAAGCTGTGTTCATAGGGGCTCCTTCCTCTACCTTTTTTTTTCTTCACTCAGTCCATGTTTCCCTCCTCTTCTAGGCAGGTGTCATTTTCTCCACTCACTGAGTTTTCCTGTTTTTCAGCTTTTGTGGTGTGAGGGGAGGTTTTGATTTGATGCAGGCAATTACAGTTACCACCTCAGATTCTGGCAGAGTCTTGGAAATATTGGAGCCATCAGTATTACCTCAGGGAGTGGGTGGATTTGCAGAAACTCCTTCACCCAGAAAGAAAAATCAGCTGTGAAATAAAATGAAATCAATGATTAATAATCACATTCTAAATAAGGAATTCGGGTAAAAATATTTCATCACTAGAGGACCTTCATATTTAAATTGTTCGTTCCCATGTGATCTTGGGCAAGTGTTATGAGTCAGTCCCCTCTGAGTCTCAGTTTGCTCCTTTGTAAAATGAGTGACTTGAACTAGATGACTTCTAGTTGATAGATTTCTGATTGATTTTTCCATTTCTAAATCCTGTGATTCTAGAATGGCCTTCATAAGCCACCTGTTCTCCGAGAGAGACTAACCTCATTAAGCATTGCTGCTCAGTTATTGCTTACCTTAAAGCATTGTGAAGTGTTTGCTTTACAAAAAAAATATTTTGGTCATCTAATATGAGGTTCTCAAGGAAAAAAGCCAATAACCAAACAATGTAAATATTCTTGGACTTGGACTCTGAATACTTGGATTCAGGTTCCCCCTAGATCAAATCATTTAGCCTCTTAGATCCTCAGTTTCTTCACCTGTAAAATGGGAATGCTAATAGTTTTGGGACATACTTCACAAAGTTGTGGTAAGGAAAATGCTTTATAAACTGTAAAGTGCTGTGTAAATGGAAGACCTACCACCATTAATGAGGAGAAAAGAAGTCAACAGATATTATTTATAATGTAGTAATAAATATATGAGATTTATTTTATATATAATCTATTGTGATTGTACCTTTCTATTGTGTGCTCCCCAAGTATTTAGTTCTGTTTGCAGTTTAACTCAAGATCAAAGGGCAGGATTCAAAAAATACCTTTAGACTATAAAGTTAATGAGCAGATTTTGTGTAAGAACTCAAACCTAACTTAGACCTTAACTATTCACTCAGCCATCACTCTAGTTCTTATCCTCTCAAACTATTCTCCACATATGCCAAAGTGAATTTCTTATTCAACAACTCAAATATGCCCTGATTGATTTTAGGTCAAAATATATTTTATTAGTCTTCTAAAGACATGCATACATATTTAACTTATATCAGATTATTTACTGTATCTAAGGGATGAAGGAAAAAAATTTGAAACATAAAGTCTTACACAAATGAATGGTGAAAACTATACTTGTATATATTTGGAAAATAAAATACTATTGAAAATTTCAAAAACAAAATAAAAATAAAAAAAATGTTTTTAAAAAGATGTGAATAATCTGGCCTGAACCTACTTTTTCAAACTGTAACAAGGGGGATTGGTCAACGGATGAAGGAAATCAGGAGTGGAGAAGGATAGTTCTTGAAAGATGTGGAAATATTAACTGCCTGAGCTCAGTCCTTTAAGTGTGTGTGTGTGTGTGTGTGTGTGTTTGTGTGTGTGTGTGTGTGTGTCTATCACCTACAAATATATATATATGTGTGTGTGTGTGTATGTAACTATATGTATATATGTATGTATATTTATATTGTGTCCATATGTACTTGTACACATACATGCTCCGCTTCTTCTAATATAATCACATGAAAATTTTACCAAGCCATTTTTTGGCCATGACTCATGGGATATTATTGCATATTGACTAAAAGCCTTCAAATTGTCTGCAGAGACAGACAAGAAGAGATGAAGCTGTCTGAAAAGATGGTGACTTAGGAATTGCTAAACCAGAACAAAGTGTGTTATAAAAAGTATGACCTGCCCATGTCTCAATCTCTTTCCTTGATGACTATGAATGAAAAGAGTTACTTGGATCTCCCAAGTGGGAGAAAGGCAGCTGGATGCATTCACCCACTCAGATGCTATGCATGTGCTATATCTGCTTTCTATGTTCATTCTTTCCTAATATTTAAAGGAATGGCTATTCCAAGGTATATGTGTCTGGGCAATAACTCTGTGAGTTCAGGAAATTCAAAAGTCCCATCAGATAGCTCACCCAAGACCAAAGTCATTAACAGGATCCATCACTAGCCACAGGAGTAGGAAGTAACCCAGCAGAAACCTTAAAATAGACATGTCCAGGGAAAGACAAGCCAAAGTTTTAGAAGACCATACATGAAGAATATTATCCACTTGTTAGAGATGATACACTTCAGAAGAATGAGACACATTTTTGAACATGACCAGTGTAGAAATTTGCTTTGCTTGATTATGAACATTTCTTACAAGAGTTTTGTCTTTCTTTTTTTAATTGGGAAAAGGGAAGGGAGAGAAAATAGATGTGTATTAGAGGAAACAAAACTATTGTTTTAACAAAAGAGAAGGACATGGCTAGGCAACAATCTTATGAGTATTTCAAGATCTGGAGCAATTATATGGCAACATTTGAGTACCTGGCTGAGCAATAGTCTGACCTGTTGAGCTGAGACACTGAGCCCCATAAAGAGCAAGCCCAATTGAACAGTAGTGACTAGTTCATCACTAAGCCCTCAGAGAAGCTAATGAGAATATTCCAAAGATAGAAAAGGACTTTTAAAGCCCGGAGTCCACATATATTTCCATATACTGTGTTTGAGATCACTTGTGTGTTCAAGGGAAGTGTGTACTCCAAGGACAGGGAAAATGGTTTTTACCAATTGTTCTTTCTCTACCATCTTACTTAATCAGTCATTAGATAAATGTTTATTAAGCACTTATTATGTGTTTAAGCACTGGGGGTACAAAAAGAGGCAAAAGATAATCCCTATCCTCATGAAGCTCACAATCTAATGGGAAAGAAAACAAGCTAAATGTAATAACTAAATAATAGGAATATATTCTAAATAAGGACTAATATAATAATAATAACTAAATAAATTAGATAACTAAGAGAGGAAAGCACTAGAATTGGGGAAAGGTCAAGAAAGGCTTCTTGTAGAAGGTAGGACTTTAATTGGGACTTGAAGGAAGACAGGGAAGCAGAAGATTAAGATGCAGAGGGAAAATGTCCTAAGCATGGGAAAGAAAGAGTGACAAGGCTAGGACTTGATGAAGTGTCTGGTTGGAATAATAACCAGGAGGCTAGTCTCACTGGATAGAAGAGTACATGGTAGGGAGTATAGTGTAAGAAGAGTGGAAAAGTGGAGGGAGGATAACATAAGTTATGAAGGGCTTTGAATGCCAAAGAGAGCATATAGTATTTAATTGCCTTAAGACAATTTATTGAGGAGAGGTTGGGGTAACATAATCAAACCTGAACTTTAGGAAAGCCACTTTAGTGGCTGAATGGAGAATAAATTGGAGTGGGAAGAGACCTGAGGGAGACCCACCCAGTGCAGCAGTTATTGCCATAATGCGGGCATGAGGTGGTGAAAGCCTATACCAGGGTAGGGGCCATATCAGAGGAGATATGGGGAGTATTTAAGAAATGATGGGAAGGTAAAACTGATTGGCCTTGGCAACACCTTGGATATAGCCTGGGAAAGGGATGGGGGGGGAAGGAGTAAAAAAGGAGAGTGAGAGATAATGAGACTCAAGGACAGCGCCTGAGTTTTGAGCCTGGGAGACTGGGGAAATGAGATTACTCTCAACAATAATAGGAAAGTTAGGAATGAGGGAAGACTTGGGGTGGGGGGAAGATAACAAGTTCATATTTGGATAGGTTGGTTTTAAGATGACTGATGGACATCGGGTTTGAGATATCTAAAAGGAAGCTGAAATTTAGAACTATGCCCAAAGGGCTATAAAGCTGTATATAGCCTTTGACCCAGCAACAGCACTACTATGTACGTATACTAAAAATATCTAAGAAAAAGGAAAAGGACCTATATGTGCAAAGAGATTTATAGCATCTTTTTCTTTGTGGCAAAGAATTGGAAATCAAGGTGATGCTCATCAATGGGGAAATGGGGGAAGAAACTATAGTATATTGTTGTGATGGAATATTATTAGGCTATAAAAATGGTGAGTAGAATAGTTTCAGGGAAAAACAGGGGAAATATGTATGAATTAATGCTAAGTGAAATTAATAGGGCCAGAAGACCATTGTACAAATGATAGAGGTATTTTAATAATTATCAACTATAGATATTTAGCACTTTGATCAATATAATAATACGAGACAATTCCAAATGACTCATGGTAGAAATGAGTATCCACTTCAAGAGAGAGAACTAATGAATTCTGAGTGCAAATTGAAGTATAATTTTTTTTACTTTATCTTTCTTGCTTTTTTGCAACACAATATGAAAAATATGTTCTGCACAATTTCATATGTATATTTAACATCCTATTATTTGTCTTTTCAATGAATGCAGGAGGGACTGAAGGAAAATAATTTAAAGTTTAATTTTTTTTAATAAATATTAAAAATAAATAACACTTTTTAAAGAGAAGAAGATATGAGATTGGAGGAGAAGGAGGTAGATTTGAGAATTATTACTATGAAGTTAGTAATGAAGTCCATGAGAACTAATAAGATCACCAAATAAATAGCATAGAGTGAGAAAAGAAGAGGGTCCAAGATCTCAGTAAATAACATTTTCTAGTTAGGTGGTATAATGGTTAGAGCTTTGAACTTGGAACTGGGAAGACTCCTCTTCATAAGTCCAACTCTGATCTCAGCCACTTAATACTCATTAACTATGTCAATTAAACCTGTTTACCCCAGTTTTCTCTTAAGTAAAATGTGCTAGAAATGAAAATGGCAAATCATTCCAGTATCTTTGCCAAGAAAACCCCAAATGGGGTCATGAAGAATCAACACAAGTGAAATGACGCAACAACAACAACAAAAGATTAATTAAGGTCACTTAATTAATGGTGTGGTAATTGTTACCAAACTGTTGGGAGCTTATGAGTGATGATATTAGAAACTCAGCATTTTAGTTTTCCCATTAGAATCTTTAGGGGAGTAGTCGTCAGCTACCCTCTGGGACCAGACCCAACACTATCAACGGGAATAAGGGAAGTAGTCCTGAAAAGGATGCTACCCTCATTCTGAATTACTCCCTATCTTTCATTCGTCAGTCCAGCCAGACATGATCTTCTTACAGACCCTCATACAAGACACTCTATTTCCTAGCGCCATACCTAGAATGAAATCTCTCCTGGATTGGCATCTGAGTTTCCTTCATACCTCCCACTACATGAAACTCTTTCCCTACAACTAGGGCTAAATGCCTTGTGTATATGTTGTATATACTCATAAAATATATGTGCCATTTCCTCTGCCACAATATAAGCTTCTTGAGAGCAGAGACCATTGAATTTTTGTCTTTGTATCTAGGTACCTAGAATCTAGTGCTTAATAGAAATTTATTGAATGATGTTAATACTAATTAAAATTGATTTAATTAATTGATTAAAATTAAGATTTCAAGAAAATTTTGAATATAAAATACAAGTAAAAGATAGTACAATTCTATCAAAATTAGAATAAATTCAATTGAATAAATATTGATTAAGCATCTACAATATGCCAGGAATCTGAAGGCAAAAGCACATCAATCCTTGTCTTCAAGGAGTTTACATTCTATTTAATTCACATTCTATGTATGCAATACAAGTTTGATGGAACAAGGCAAAGGAGAAATCCAAAGGGCTTTAGGAAAATTTGAAGGGGGACAAAAGACTTCCAGACAGGACAATTAGGACAGATTTCATGGAAAAAATGATCCTTGAGCTGAATCTTGAAGAATGAGAAGAATTCTGAAAGGTAGAAGCAAAGAAGAAGTAAATCTAGATTTGGGGACAGAAAGTCATCAGTGAATTAAGACTCTAGTAAAACAAGCTTTTTTCCTTTCCAAATATGGAAACCAGTTTGCCATCAATCACCTGTCAATATGATATACTACAATATTACATTCTATGATATAATCTAATGTCATATATATTGTATTTTGGAAATTTTTAAGCACTATATCAATGTTAGCTATTATTATCAGTTATCAGTTGAATTTTTCATTTTTCTGTGGCTTATTTGGGCATCCTATAAAAACAGCCTAAATCATTAACAGAAATAGATGTCACTGAGCCTGGTCAGGGGGTTTCAGAAGATGCAGTCTCATGTTGAATTATTTACTCTGGAAATCAAATGGTCCCACAGAGAGAAAAGCAACACTGAGTCATTTCCCTTCTATGAGTTCCAAGGGCACTGGTCTCTACCACCCAGTTGGAGACCTAATTATATCTTGCCATTTACTGGTCTCTAAAGTGTACTGGTCTTCTCTACTTTTGCTCTCCTTGATGATGTTTTCAAGATCCTTTCCAACTTTAGGATTCCATAATTCGGTTTATATTTATCTCAGATTTACTAACAGTACTTAGCATAATGCTGGGGTGTTAGAAGTCACAGAACAATACAGAAGAGAACTTAAGAAGATAGAACACAGAAAGAGAACTTAAAAAATAATTGGATGTGGTGATACAAGTTAATTCCAAGGGACATGGGATGGAAAAGGCCATCTGCATCCAGAGAGAGGACTATGGAGACTGAATATGGATTGAACTATAGTATTTTTGCCCTTTTTTGTTTATTACTTGCTTTTTCTTTCTCATAGTATTTTTTTCCCTTTTGGGCTATTTTTTTCTTGTACAACATGACAATTATGAAAATATATTTTAAAAGGATTGCACATGTTTAATTTATAGAAGATTGCTTGTTGACTTGGAGGGAAGGTAACGGAGGAAGGAAAAAAATTTGGAAAATAGTCTTACAAAAATAAATGTGAAGTCAGGAGGACCTAAGTTCAAATGTGGTCTCAGACAGTTAACACTTCCTAGCTGTGTGACCCTGGGAAGGAAGGAAGGAAGGAAGGAAGGAAGGAAGGAAGGAAGGAAGGAAGGAAGGAAGGAAGGAAGGAAGGAAGGAAGGAAGGAAGGAAGGAAGGAAGGAAGGAAGGAAGGAAGGAAGGAAGGAAGGAAGGAAGGAAGGAAGGAAGGAAGGAAGGAAGGAAGGAAGAAAGAAAGAAAGAAAGAAAGAAAGAAAGAAAGAAAGAAAGAAAGAAAGAAAGAAAGAAAGAAAGAAAGAAAGAAAGAAAGAAAGAAAGAAAGAAAGAAAGAAAGAAAGAAAGAAAGAAAAAGAAAAAGAAAGAAAGAAAAAGAAAGAAAGAAAGAAAGAAAGAAAGAAAGAAAGAAAGAAAGAAAGAAAGAAAGAAAGAAAGAAAGAAAGAAAGAAAGAAAGAAAGAAAGAAAATACTATTTTGTAAAAATAAAATCCTCTTGTTCAACCTCATTTTGCAGATGAAGAAACGGAGGCGTACACTTATCCAAAGTCATATGAGCAATAAATGCAGAACAAGAAATTCAAAACCAGATCCCTTGACTTTAAATAGGAAGCTTTTCCACCATATGTGTAGCCAAAACCAAACAGAACTGCTCTGTTATATGAAAAGATGTTTGGCAATTAGTTCTATAATCCATTTCCCTGTATTCTTAGAAAGACACATCCGATAGGGATGAAGAAGAAAATATTTAAGGACAGAGACAAGAACAATGGTCATCTGAAAGTTGATGTCATGGAAGAGGGATGAGCCATATGTTGCTTTTCCCTGGGGATCAAGTACAAGATGTAATACGCAGAAGCTACAGAAAGATCTATCTGATCCAATATAAGGAAAGCCTTTTAATTTCGAGAGGTAGAGTCTAAAAGTGAAATAAGTAGCCTTGAAAGACAGTGCTTCCCCAGCCCTGGAGATTTCAAGCAAATGTTTGATGATTGCTTGCTAGGTATGTTGTAGAGAATTTCTATTCAGATATTTATTGGACTAGACACTCTCCAAGACTCCTTCCTAGTCTGAGTCTCTGTTATTCTCAAAAATCTGATCTTTCCCTGAAGTAAGAAAATGCCTTAAAGACATCAGCACATTTTGAGGGATTTTTTTTTTTTGGAGACAAGAAGACTTAATGTTAGCATTATTAATGAAGGTCAACAGACACGTTTCCTCCCCGAAAATGTCCAAAGCTATGGCTTCACCACCCCCATCCCTCTGCAATCCAAGGGTGATATTTCGTGGTTGGTTAACTTTTCTCAAGCTTTAAACATGTGCCAAGTATCTTTAATCACAGGATGTTGGGCAGATTATGGGCAGTGATAGAGATAATTACCAAGGACAAATAAATGAAACTTCCATTCTCCAACCAACTGGGCATCATCTTTGGGTCATGAGGGAAGATCCAAGAATTCCCCCTGTCCAAAAGTAAATCTATAATGATAGTTTTGACTTGGGGAACTTGACAGCTTCCAGATTCAGGATCAAAATCATTTTAAAGGGATAATCCAGGGAGGCTTGTGCTTCCATAAAAGGAGTAGAGTTGTTCTTTGTGTCTGCAGAAAATTTAGCATCAAAGGCAAATGGAAACAACTTGTCTGTAGTTATTTCTGGGGGACACAGCAGGAAGTAAGAACATTCAGTCCTAAGAGCTTAGGGTGTTACGGCCTGCTCAGACCCATCATGAACCCCTGTATGAACTTTGTTTTTGATTCTTCAGAGTCTATTGTCTTTCAAGTCACACTGGCCTGCAGAAATCCTAATGGAGTGTTGGTGGTAAGGAAAGACAGGCTTTTGTTTCCTCGGGAAGTTTAGAATTCAGTTAGCCAAAAGCAATCAGTTCCTTCTCAGCCTGTTCAACTCAACATATATTGTCTACCTCATAATGTACCTTTATTGACAAGTTTTATGTCATAGTTCTTAATGTTTTGGGGAGTTGTGGACCTCTTAGCTGTCTGGTAAAGTCTCGGTTTCAGTAATGGCATTAGATGGGCATGGTGAAGTATATCTGTAACCCTTGCTCCTGGGTTGGGAACTTGGATTAACTATGTACGGCTCATATCTAGTTTTTTCACATGTGTGAATAACAAGATCCCCTGCTCCCCTACAAACACTCAAGGTAACAAATACCCTTTATTTCACTCAGAGAAAGTGTAGAAATCAAAAAGGACAAAGACACTTCATAAAGGAATAAACAATAGCCCATAAGTGATCAATATAATTGTTCCCTCTATCTAGTGGATCCTATTGTCGACCTTTTAATGTATTTTTATTGAAAAGCTTTATATCGTAGTTCTTAATGTCTGAGGTATTTGTGAACCTCTCCGTAGTCTGGCTATAAACAATATCCTACAAGTAATCAATATAATTCTCCCCTCCTTCTAGTGGATTCTACTTTTCCACAGGTTTATACACCCGGATCAACTCTCTACAATGAAAAATGAAAAGAATACTAAAAAGAGGAATTTTAAAAGAGGAGCTCTGAATAATTGTAATAATTAGTATTGGTCTCGGTCAACAGATTATGGAACAAATTTCCCTCCTCTAAATGAAAACTTGAAAGGTTATTTAAATTATGAACTGTTTGGCAAGAAATTAGAAATTGAGTGCAGGCCCATCAATGGAGGAATGATTGAAAAAGGTTATGGTATGTGGATGTCTATGTATATGAATTATCGTTCTATAAGAAATGATGAGCCGGCTGATTTCAGAAAAGCCTTGACTTGCATGAACGGAGGCTGAGGAAAATGAGGAAAACCAGGAAAACACTGTACACAGTAACAGCAAGATTGTGTGATGATCAACTGTGATGGATTTGGTTCTTCTCAACAAGGAGATGACTCAAGGCAATTCCAATAGACTCTGGATGGAAAATGCTTTTGTCTCCAGAGAGAGAGTTATACAGACTGAAGGTCGATAGAAGCATTTTTATCTTTTTTGCTGTTTGTTTCTTACTTGTCCCTTTTGGTCTGATTTTTCTTGCACCACATGACAAATCTGGAAATATGCTTAAAAGAATTGCACATATTTAATCTATATCAGATTGTTTATTGTCTTGGAGAGGGGAGGAAGGAAGGGAGGAAGGAAGAAAAATTTGGAACATAAAATCTTACAAAAATGAATGTTGAATCTTTAATAAAATGCTATTGAACATTTTTGCTCTTTTTATTGTTCCTTGCTTGCATATTATTTTGTTTCTTTTTTTTACTCGTTTGATTTTATTTTTCTTGTGCAGTACAATAATTGTATAAATACATATATGCATATATTAGATTTAACATATATTGTAACACATGTAAAATGTATGGGATTGCCTGTCATCGGGGGGAGGGAGTGGAGGGAAGGGGGGATAATTTGGAAAAATGAATACAAGGGATAATATTTTTAAAAATTACTCATGCATATATACTGTGGGAAAAAATTCTAAATAAAAAAAAAAGATTTAACATATATTTCTACTATGTTTAACATATATTGGACTACTTACCATCTAGGGGAGGGTGTGAGAGAAGGGAGAGAAAATTGGAACACAAGATTTTACAAGGGCTAATGTTGAAAAATTGTCCACGTGTATGTTTTGAAAAATAAAAAAGCTTTAATAAAACTGAATGGTATTGAAAAAATAAATAAATGTGAATTGTTCTTTTCCCAGCACACTTCTAGGTTTTTTGAATCTCATTCTCCGACACTCTGTGAGAGAAGTCTCTGTTATTATGTCTAAATCTGAAAGTCCAGAAGTAACAAGCCTGGTCTCAAGAGGGTTCAAATATTAGTGATAATGCCAGATTATGAAGCACAGGTCCCCTAAATCCTTGTCCTTTGTGTAGTCTATTTAGAAATGTGTCCTTCTGCATTGCTATGATGTAAGGTCCAAAGAAACACTGTTTGATTGAGAACTAGCTTAGCAAACAAACAGGGAAAAAAGCATCCTCAACACTGAGAATTATTTTGATCAAATGACTAAGTTTTCATGGCCCTAGTGTACCACTTAGTCACAAGAACATTGAACAGGGGCACGGAGTTACAGGTGGAAGGGCTATTTGTGTCCCTAGCCAATGAGTCATTACATCCTGCTCTATATTTCTACCTGGTCTCAATCCAACTTGTGAAGCCTGGCAAACCTTCTTCCAGGTATGTATCCAAACTTCAGAACTTCCCCAATCAGCCCATGTCTCCTGTTGGCACACTTTATAGCAAAGAAAAACGTTTCCTGTCTCCCAAGCCAGAAATGAGGGCACAGAGAAAAGTTTCTAGTAGACAGTTCCTCATTTTCTTAACTGGAGACTTTTGAATGAGAAGTATTATTATAATCTGTGAGTCAGTCAATCAACATCTATTAAGAACTTATTATATACCAGTGCTAGGGTCCCTTCAGCAGCCCAAGTCAATAGCAGAAATAACCAGATTCAGAATTCAGCATCTGAATTCACTTAGGAACTCGCCATGAAGAATGACCTGCCAGATACAGATAAGGAAGAGAGTCAAAAAGGTAATATGACTTGCCCAAAGTTACCCAAAAAATAAATGCTAGAACTTGGATCTCCTGATTCCAAACCCATCATTCTTTCTACAACACCAATTAACTAATTTGTGTGTACTATTTTGAAAGATTAAAATTTGGGGGGTTACCTGCCTTCTCTGGGTTTTGGCTTCATGTTCATTAAAAACCAATAAAGATGGTTTCTCAAAATGCCTTTAGAAATATGTAGGAGTCCTGGTGTATTGGGGTGTGTTTCTCTATGTAAATAATTACTAGAATTTGATTACATCAATCATTCCCTACACTAAATCCTATTATTAATAAGGACCGTAGCCGATTGGAATTGCTTGCATCTTTTCCTTATTTCGTTATTTCTCTTTCAAGTTCCTTCAGGCTTCATTAGAAAGAAATCGGTGCTTTGAAGAGTTATTCTACCCAACATTAACTTAGTGGATTAGAAATCATTAATAAAAATCCTAATAGTAGCACGAGAGAAAGGAAGGCCATGGGAATTACGACCCAAGTCACATCACTAGTATTGGCAAAGCCACTGCATGGTGAGAAATATTCATTAGCTACCCAACCCTCCTAAAGACAGATGCCTTTTTAGTAACCAGAGATTGTGTACCCTTGGAGAAGGTAAATTGCAGCCCATTTCCAACTCAGGTAATTGCATTCTGTGCTGGTTTGAATCCCCTCCCAAGATTTCCATTCTATCTATCCTGTTGGGCAGCTCAGCCTTACACCTTTAGACATTCAGCTCCACCAAGATTTCTGCCTCTTTTCCCTCTTTCTTCTCTACTTCTCTTGTGCAAAATCTATAATCCTGACCCTCGGCAGGTTTGAGTTCAAAGATTGGGGTTTGATTTTTGCATTTCTATGCATGGGGCCCAGATCAGCGTGTCTGGTCCTGTGGTTTCTCCCTAAATGTTATCATGGTTTATTACCTGTCCATCAGAGGTTCAAGCCTGGTTGACTTTTAATTTTTTGAAGCTTAATGTTGAGAAAACTAAATTGCTTTTGATTGATCCTACCAGACTCCAGGATACATGTACATCTCTTACTGAATCATTCAGTGGGTTCAATTAGGCCAGCAGTGTAGGGCACTTCATATGGAAAATGTGAAGCTATTCCTTAAAGACAGTATAGGTGCTGCCCATCAGTAATGGCTGAATCCCTTCCAGAGAATCATTTATTCATAAGATGGGAGAACACTCTTAGAACAAAGTTGGTCACAAAACCATAGAATTTCTGAGTTAAAAGGGAAATCAGTATCCACTTGGACCTAAAAGATAATTTTCTCAAAAATAAACCCAATAAGAGGTCATCTAGACATTGCTTGAAGACCTCTACTCCCAGTAGTAGCCCATTTTGTTTGTTGGAAAACTATAATTCCAGAGAAATTTTATGAACATCAAGCCTGAATTTAGCTTTTTGAAACTTTCCTATTCTGTTCCTGGTTCGTTTATTCATTATTCAATTCTTCCCTTTTCTAGGGAGCCAAACAGAACAAATCAAACACTTTTCCTCTTCAACACATAAAGGCAAATAGCATGTCTTCCCTTAGTCTTCTCTTCCCCAAGAGAAATATCCCTGTTTTTTTCCAACTAATTCTCACATAGCATAAATTCAATTCCCATCTTGGCTGTCTTCTTTGGAATGCTTTCCATTATCTACATCCTTCCTAAAATGGGATTTGACATAATATTCTACAGAGGGTCTGATTAGGGCTGAATATTGTACAGATGAAAAAAAATAAATTCAAAAAGCAGGAAACTATGTTAAACAATGTTTCTTTTATTTTGTGTTAAATGTAGGAAAAAAGGTATTTGGGAGTCTCTAAAGAGCTGATTCAGACTCAAATACAATTATATTTTCATTGATGATTCCTTTTACTCTGTGGTTTAACATTATTTTTTTTAATTGTTCAGGAATTAGCAATAGTCACAACTATCCAAAGCTCAGAAATGAGGTTTTCCAATTCTTTCACTCCCAAGCTCACTGTTCACTGATCCCATTTATCATGATGTTAAAAGTATCATGAAATACCATGTCCAGGACTTAACAGTGTTCTGTTCTAGTGCCGAGAACTAAGTTTTCTAAGACTACACACACAATAACTGTTCTCCTTAGAGAAATATTCATCTCATTTTTTCCTTTACTAAACCTTTAATAATAATAATAATAATAATAATTGGCTTTTACATAGTATTTTGAAGTTTATAAAATGCTTTGCACATGCTATTTTGCTTTATACTCACAAAGGCCTGAGCATAGCAATCTTCCACTTTTCTACGTGGCACCTTGAGCCACTTTCCTCACAGTGTGCCTACTGATCTTTTATGATCTTTTTATGTTGCCATGATCTATCATGACAATTCCTAAGGAAGAGATACAATATACAATTTCACATGATGAAGAAGTAAATTCATGTAGGTTAAATAGGAGTAAGTTAATTTCTCTTGCAAGTTTTATCCACCCTTTTATCCATATTTCTCAACCTTTTAATTAAAACCCAAAATGCTTAGCTCAGAAAAATGGCAAGCTGAACTAATAAAGATATTAACTGAATCCAGGATCTAGAGATAAACTCTAACACAGGGGAAATGATAGAAAACACGTAAATTAATCCATATAATTCATTTGTCGTGAGTGCTATATGTACTGGCATCCCTATTATATAGACAAGGCAACTGATGAAAAGATGGGTTCAGTATCTTTCCCAGGACCATCCAATTAAATGGTTGAGGAAGGATTTGAAATAAAATGTCTGTGACTGTATCTACTCTGTGAAACTGACTCTCCTTTAAATATTCTGCTGATATGTTCAGTTCAAATTTGGGATCCACCACTCTGATGATTCTTTCAGCCCCTTCCCTCTTTGGACCAGTTCACAAGAGAACATCATTCACAATAATAAAAGAATGCAAAGAAAGATAATACCAAAAGAAAGCTGACTTCAGAGTAAATTCAAATACTAATTTAGATCCCAGAGAATAACTGATAAAGCCTGTTTCACTCTTCTTAGTGGAGAAGTAGGGAACTAAAGACACCTAAAATTGCAAGTGCTCTTAGGCAACGTCCTTTTTTTAATTAAGTTTTTTCTTTGTTGACTTTGGGGGGATTTTGTTTGTTTATTTTACAAAGAATGGTTTGATGGTGAGAGGGTTGCATCAGGAAATAACTGATGTGAAAAATAAAAGACATCAATAAAACTATTTTTAAGTCAAAAGGGAAAGGGAAATAAGCATTAATTAAGTGGCTGTTATGTAGCAGGCACTATGCTAAGTGATTTACAAATATTTCATTTGAACAAGAATTCAGTATTCCTTCCTTCTATATCTTCCCTTATATCTCATCTTCCTTCTATCCTACCCATATCCTACTGAGATTACTTCCCAGATTTAGAATTTAAAAAGACTTTAGAAATTACCCAGTCCAAATCTTTCATTTTACAGATGAGGAAACAGAGTCCCAGAAAATTTAAATGAGCTGTCCATAGTAACAAAAGTAGTGAGGGTCCACTGTGGAATTTGAACCCATACCTTTGATTTCAAATCCAGTATCCTTATTTAAAAAATTTACTCACTTACAAAATGAGAATAATATAAATGTTAGCTAAGATTACATATTGTAATGTTTCAGGTTTTTCTTTATTGTTTCACAAGTGCTTCTTAACTTTGGAGGAAAAAATTTCAGTGAAAAAGAGAACTCTAGATTAGAGAACTAATTACAAATTTCCAAATATTCAAACAAGTAGCTGAATTTTTAGCCAGACCTAAATTTGGTACAGAATAGACTGTGCCAAAAGATAGTATAAGAGGTGGAATGAGCATAGGATTCAGAATCAAAAGCCATGGAAGAACCTTCCAACTCTGAAGTTCCATGATTCTTTGAAAACTTATAGAATAAATCACTTAGTCTCTCTGGATCTTGTTTCCCTCTTTTATGAACTGAAAGAAGTGAATGGAGGTGGGGGGAAAGAAAGAGGGAATGTCATGGAGCCCTTTGGCAGTCTGATCAAGCATGTAGACTATTCTCAGAATAATATTTTTTTTCATTCATTAAATAAAATACCTAGCATTACAAAGGAAAGCAATTGTGTTGAAATACAATCATCAAATTTTTTTTCAAAAAAAGTTAACTTTCCATTTTAAGAATTCATGAATTAGTTGATCTGGCCCCAAATCTCTTAAGCAAAAATAAACTATGTATTTCATTAAGTGTGCAAGTTAGTATTTCTGTTCAGAATGTGTTCATATAATGCAAACCAGACTAAGATTAGATTCTCCTCCAAAAAAAAAAGGTTTTATCCAACAAAACAACTTCTTAGCAAATGAAATGAATGATTGAATGTAAATGCACTTATTAAAGTAAAAGCATTTACTACGTGCCAAGTATTGTGCATAGAATCAGGTATATGAATACAAAATAAAAAAAAGAATCAAAATTATCTTTGCCCTCAAGAAATTTACTTTCTAAAAGGAGAAACAATACATAAACTAAAGGGATGGCCAGAGATGGATGCTTTAGTCCAGAAAGTAACTGAGGAGATGACTGATTTACAAATTATCTCTTTTAAACAACAGTTCAGGATTCCTTCCTTCTATATTTCAGAAGCGACCACGGGAGAACAGATTGACACATCCCATCCAGGAACAATGGTAGAGTTAATTTAATTATGTTTCATCATTCCTTGCTGCCTTGTTATTACTTAACCTCCCACATCCATGGATCCCTCTCTTTTCTTCTTCCCTAGCCCTTTGTTTCCCTGTCTGCCCATCTCTCCCCCCTTATTTGTAATAGATTTTGGAGGATGCTATACCCTTCATAATATGTAGTGTTGCTTATTTAACCCATTCCTGAGGTGAGCAGATTTTCATAACTACAAGCCCTCCTCTCCCCTCTAATGCCTCTGTGTCTATTCTTCCTCTGCACCTCATGTGTATGACATAATTACTATTTTTACCTTAACTCTGCCCCAATCTTTCTTTTGAGCTGTGTATTGTTGATATCAACTTTAAATATATGCCATAAATTTCCCATATAAAAGAAACATAAACAATTTATCCATGTTGAGTTCTTTGAAACTGATTTTTAATATTGGTTCATATATTAAATTTTCTATTAAGTTCAGGTTTGCTTGATAGAAAATCTGAAGTTCATTGAATGTCCATTTTTTCTTCTTCAATATTATAAACAATTTTACTGCATATATATTTTTTAGCCACAGATCTAGTTCTTTTGACCGTCAGTAGATATTGTTCCTGCACCTTTATTGTGGCTGCTGATATGTCCTGTACAATTCTCATTAGCTACAGTGTATTTGAATTGTTTTTTTCTTGTTTCTTGCAAAATGTTCTCTTTGATCTGGGGATTCCAAAATTTAGCAATAATTTATGAGTTTTCCACAGAGGATGTTGTTGAGGTGGTGATCATTGGATTTTCTCTATTTCTATTGCCCCCTCGTGTTCTATTACTCCAGGACAAATTTCTTGGATTATTTCTTGCATTATTGTGTCAAGCTTCTTTTTCTGATCACAACTTTCAGGAAGTCCAAATATTCTTACATTTTCTCTTCTTGATCACTTCTCCAAATCTGTCAATTTTCTTATAAGCTGTGTCACATTCTGTTCCATTTTTTTTTCACTCTTTATAATCTCATTGATGCACAAAGCCTAAGGATGGAGAAGAATTTAGGACCATGTGGCAAATTCTTTTTTTAAAAAATCACCAGAATTAAAAAGAGACTCATTTCTACCTGTAAATAAGTAGATAATACTGTTGAGAGACATGTATGTAGCAACAGAAAAGAATTTCCTCCTTTAGCTAACCAGATTAACTAGAGAACTAGATATAGACACAGCTATAGTGTGTGTGTGTGTGTGTGTATGTGTGTGTGTGTGTGTGTGTGTGTGTGTATGTGTGTGTGTGTTGCTGTATTACAACCAAAAGGTTCCTCTGAATGAACCAGGGAAGCACACAGGATAGAAAACATTTGAAAATCCTACTGTATGTATAGAGATACCAGTTTGTTGTTTTTAATTTGAGATTTTACTATGTACTAAAAAACCTCCACATTATTTTTACTACCTGAAAGCTCCTGAATAAATTTGTGGCGTTCTCTTCCCTGGACCTGAGCCTAGAAAGACTAATCTGCAAGCATAGTTTAAGAAATGAGGCTTTATAGGTTAGTCCATAAACTGCTCTTTAAAACAAAAATGGGCATTATTAGTCATGGGAATTATTGGTTTTTAAAACCAAAGGCTCCCAAGGAGATGGTATTCTTTTTCCTCTTCATGGTACTTTGTTCTACAGATTAGGAAAAGAAGAAAAGAATCTTTCAGAATATTTCTAGAAATATAAGTGAAAACACTCTGAGCACCCCAAAGTTTAGGGAATGTATAATTCTTTGCAATGATGAAGTAGCTTTGATTTTGTAAGTCCTCCCAATGTATTACACTTCATCAATGCACAAAACTTAAGGATAGATGAAAACTTGAGTTTAAAATAAATCCTTTTCTAAAATAATCATAATAGGGGCAGCAAGGTGGCGCAGTGGATACAGCACCAGCCCTGAATTCAGGAGGACCCGAGTTCAAATCTGGTCTCAGACATTTAACACTTCCTGGCTGTGTGACCCTGGCCAAGTCACTTAACCCCAGCCTCAGGAAAAAAAATTAAAAATAAAATAAAATAAAATAATCAGAATTAAAGAGAGACCGTTATTCTTACCTCTGAATTAATGGGCAACATTGTTGGCATTTGTTGCTGAATCATGTCCAGGACTCTTCATGACCCTATTTGGGGTTTTCTTGGCAAAAATACTGGGGTGGTTTGTCTTTCCTTCTCCAGCTCATTTTATAGATGAGAAACAAAGGCAAGTAGGGTTAAGTGACTTGCTCAGGGTCATACAGCTAGAAAGTGTCTGTAGTCAGATTTGAACCCAGGAAGATGAGTCTTCCCCACTCCATGCTCAGCACTCTATCACCCACTGCACCACAAGGTTGGCAAATACAAAGTAAAAAAAAAAAAAATCCACCTAACCAGATCATCTAAAAGCCTTGGAGACCTTCCCTTTCATTATATAATAATAATAATAATAACAATAATAATCCTTGGCGATCTTCCTTTCATTGTAATAATTTCATCCTCATTCATTATCATTAATGTCTACCCCTATTTGAGGTCAGAACTGTATTTTCTCTTTCTCTTGTATAGAAACTGAGGCACTCCCTCTTTTATGTAGGTCACCAGAAAAGAAGCTCCAGTTCCTTTCATGAGTCAACTTTTATTAGTCAAGCTGCAGGAAGCAATTAATTGAAAACAATGATATTAAATTAAATAACAGCACAAAAGTAACAACAGAACAGGTATACTTTTCTCACAAATGTCGTACATTCAGTAAGAGAAATGGGTGCTGCATATGTACTGTCAAAAAAAAAGTTATAATTATAAAATTAATAAAAGAAAAAAAGAAGAATGGGTGCATGTAGAAATTATATGTTTCTAGGTCATATACATTGGCAATAAACATGTGAGATGAGCACATATGGGTTTAAGGGGTAATTCGTACTTCTCATGATGCAAGGATAGCAAAGCCTTCTGGTGATCTAAAAATGCTGCTTTTTTCTTGCTGAGCATCAACTCTCCACTGCTCCACGCTGAATGTGACAGACAACTGACTCTGCTGCTCCCCACTGCTCTTTCTAATATCAACTTCCAAGATTCACTTCAGGAACTTCTACTAGCTATATCTTCTTTTGCCTGGTAAGGTTCAGTGACTAGGAAGCCTCTCCCTGATAAGGATGTACTGAGAGAGCTCATAGACATGGACAAACAAAAATCAAGAAGCGTAAACTCAAGCTAAGATTATTCCTATCTAGAAACCGTTCTAGTTAAAGTTCTTCATTTCATAGGTGAGAAAACTGAAGCTCACAGAGATCAAATAACTTTGAATAGATAGCCCCTAAGGTCTTTTCCAGCTCTAGATCAATGATCCTATAATGCTATTATCCCATAATTCCCTTAAGGATTTAAATAGGAGCGATAAAGAATTTTTAACCCTAAACCAGATAATTGTCTAAAGTATCAGAATTTGAATTATCCCCAAACCCAAGCTATTAAAATAATGAAATTAATTTTAGATTGGGCTAATTCTGCATGGTTTATATTTCCACTCAATATCTAACATGTACAAAACTGAGTTCAATTTCAAACAAACAAAAAAAAAAAAAAAACCACTCCATTTCCCTGCCGTCACTGTTTGTGATGACTTATTATCAGTAAATGTTTGATTTTCAAGCTTATTTTATATACTTATACACCCAGAGTCACATAAAAAATGGAAAGTTGAAAAGGGGTTATGAGTAGAAAAAGTGGGAAAAGTTTAAGAAGTCCTGGTCTAAGTAATTCAGACTTGAAACCATCTTCAGTCATCTTTGACTCTTCCCTCTCCTTCAGCTCCCAAACCCAATAACTTGTCAAGTCCTCTTAAGACATCTCAAATTCTCTGTTCCCTCCTTCTACATTCTAATAGCCAGTATCCTTGTTTAGTTCCTCATTTACCTCTTACCTGAATGATTTAAGTGATCTCCTGACTCCCTTCTTTTTTCTCTCCAATACATGTTAAGTTCCAATCTCAGTTCTCCATCTTAATTCTCTTTGACCTGGACTTTTGCAACATATAGCTCTACAGATTTCTTCCATGCCAACATAACAATGAGAGCAATAATATCTTTCCTCTCTGTTGTATCTGAAGGTTTACAAAGCACCTTCCTTATAAGGTAAGAAGTGCACCTACTATTATCTCAATGTTATTCCTGAGAAAACAAGTTTAGAGAAGTTAAGTAATTTGTCCATTATCACTCAGCTAGTCTCCAAGTATAATACGACCAATTATATCACCACAGTCACTGTTAATTATGGATTCCATATATATGTATGCAGAAAAGCCAGAAGTTGGAAACAGCGGGGTACATTTTAAAATTTTGGATTTGAATTCCAAGGAACTGTTTAAAATCCAACTCTGCTACTTACTACCCATGTGACTTTGGGAAAGTCCCTCAATTTTTCTGGACCTGTTTCCTACTTTTTAAAGAAGTTGAACCCTCTTACAAAAGATATGGAGTATTGCTTACAGTTTTAGATCTGACTGATTTTTTAAATTTTTTGTTTCAAAGATGACTGACTAGGTAGAGGAAAAGAAGATTATATTTGGAAAAGAAAGAAAAACAACGGAGATCAATGAAAATAAGATTAAAATTGTATTAAATTACCTCTAAAAATCTCTTCCAATCTAATTCTGTGCTTCTACTTGAAAATTGACACTGACAAAGAGTTCACTACCAAATGATAGTCTGTCTCATTGTTGGACAGCTCATTGTTAGAAGTCTTCCTAACTATACTATCAGATTTATAAATGCAACAAATTTCATTATGAGTATGAGTTAATTATTTGGACCACAATATAAATAAATTTGTGAAAGAAAGGGAGGCCCTATATTGTATTAACAACTATAGTACATTTATCCTTGTGAACAATTGTGTTCTCAAATAAGAGAAAAAAGTAGAGTGGAAATCACCCTGAAAGGCCCTTAGGTCTCTATATCCATACAACCTCACTATTCCTCACCAGAAAACTGACACTGATTTTGCCTTCAGGTTTTTTCCTGACCTATCAATGTGATTATGGATCCAGCCATCTGGAAGCATCCACCATACCAGAATGGGAATCCTCATTTAATCAGTATCATGTCCCTCAGGAACCTGAATCCTGATTACCCAATGCAAATGCACTTTCTGGTGACTGAAAACAATCAAGCATGGAGGGGTTGGCAAGCTCAGGGGGAATCTACAAGATTCAAGGAATTGAGCATATCAACACAAAACACTGAATTGGGGGGGGGGAATGAATGAAAAAAAGTTATTGAATGGTTACTAAGGTATTAAACTCTAGTGATAAAAATAGAAAAAGTAGTAGAGTCCTTGTTTTCAAAGAACATAAAATAAAGTTCAGCTTTGGAGTGGAAGGATATGATTGGAAGTACTAATGATTCAATGGTAAGTGTGATGGTGAAGCTCAGGGATCTTTCATCAAAGATAATGCCTGGGGAGGGGAGAGAGGAAGAAAGAGGAAATCTGAAAACATAGACACCAAACAGAGGATACAGCTGAGATTTCAAACAAAAGAGTTCACTGGTGTTTCACCCCCACCCTGTCAGGCAATTTTTACCATCCTTTTTGTTTGTTTGATTTGGGGGGAGGGTGTTTTGTTTTTAGAGATGTCTGGAAATCAAGGCTCAGAAAAGTTGTGACTTACCCCAGGAAATACAACCAGTAAGACCAAAGGTGAGATTTGAACCCAATTCTTTTGCTGACTCCACAGTTTGGACCAGACCTGTGATGGTGTTGACATGGGCAACTCCTAGTGAGGAAACTCTCTTCAAAAATGCATACCAGGGATTTCACTACAATATATACATTGAATTGCCTGAGGATAACTAGGTGGTGGAGTGGGCAGAGGCTGGAACTAGACTCAGAAAGACCTGAGCTCAAATTCAACTTCAAACAATTAATAGTGGTATGACCCTGGGCAAGTAGTAACTAATTTTTCTCTGCCTTAGCTTTCTCATTTATAAAATGAGAATAATAATAATACTTAATTCTTAAAGGGCCAAAAAAGATAGAATTTGTAAAATGTTTTCATAAATCTTGAAGTGATATAAAAATGATAGCCATTATTATCATTATTACTCGCCCAGGGGCACACAGCCAATGTATATCCAGAGGCAGAATAGGTGTTCCTAATTCCAAGGCTGGCTGTCTACTAGCCTCATTGCCTCTCCCAACTGCATTATAATTAACAAAGATAAACAAACACAAATTGGGGAAACTCAAGGAATAGACACCGAATTTTGAATGTTTGCTCCACACTGGTATGGAAAAAAGACTTAACTTCTTCCATATCATCATCTATTCCCCACCCACCCCCCAACCTGTTCAACTTCCAATTCACATAAGCTGTTCTCGTTTGGATGCTTCTCCCAGAGTCTGAGACTCTATCAAATAATAGAGTATTATCAATACCACATTGGTCCCAAATGGACTAGGGGGTGGGAGGGGGTGGGGAATAGCATTCGTGTCTCTGTAATCCCTGCATTGAATTCAGGATTCAGGGCTCCAGGGAGTGTGGTTAAGGCACAAGATGTCCAGAGAAGCTTAATACTGCAGCCTGAGCCCTGGTTCAGCTGGCAAATGTAAAAAGTAATGTAGGCAAGAAGCAGAAAAAGCAAAATCAAACTCTTTGACCGCAGATCAGGGGAAAGCTGAGAAAAAAAAATAATGCAAATGCCTCCTGAGGGCCATTTTAACCTGGCACTCCTTAAGACTAGAAATACTTCCAGCCATCTACACCAAGCCCAAATCTGAATTCTCAACTCACCTCGAGTAGCCTCAGACAGGACACTGGAGCAATCAGTGAAGGGCACCTGGCTAACCTCTCCTCTGTCTGAACTTCAGTTTCTTCATCTGCAAAATGAGTAGATGACCTTTAAGGCCCTTCCAGATCTAATTATATAATCTGATGGTCCCTTATGCTCTTTCAAGACTGAATATAGTCTTAGGTCAAAGGATGAATTTCAGGGAATATCTCTGAGCAACTCCTTTGTGCTTTTGTGTTGGATAAAAATGGATATGGATGTGATGTTTGGCATCCACTTTCCTCAGAGGATAGAGAGAAATTGACAAAGATGAAGCAAAAAAAATTAGTTATTTGTAAGGAGACAGTAAGGCAGAAAGTCATTGTATTCTGCTCTTGGTAAGAAGTCATTTAGAGACATGGAGAACAATGGATCAAGAACTGACTGGGAAGAACTGAGTACAAGTCCCACCTCTGGCATATCTTGGCTGTGTGACCCTGGGCAAGATAGAATTTTTAAACTTTTTTGTTTGTTTCTTTCAAAGGCCCCTAGTGAAACCTATGGACCCTTTCTCAGAACAATATTTTTAAATGCATAAATAAAATACAAGGGAAACTAATTATATGTGTGTTTTTATACATATAGTTTGTAAGACTATAAGTTGCAGAAAAGATGGAGGAAAATTTTGGTAGTGCGCAAACTCCTCCCCTGGGACTTTGTTATACAAATGAAATACCAGGTGTGTTTCTTACACATTGAGATTTATTGTAGAAGAAGACTATGTGGATCCATGAGAAATATAGATATGATTATAAAATATGATTGTACAGATTTACAATCACAAATGCCTTAATTTGTGGTCCTATTGAGCATTATTGCCCACCCGATACTGACTTGGTTGTTCAGATATGAAGGGAGCTGTAAGTAGTGGAGAATATATTTTCAGTTTTATATTTTATTTCATAAAATGGAACTTTTAATAAACAAATCAGAATAATTCGGTCTTGATGGCCAGAAATACATATTTATCAGTACATATTATGTTATATATTATATATAATACATATTATGTCTGATACAGAGATGCAGAAATCCACTCTACTAATTTATGATGAGCTGACTGCATCTGTGATGAAGAGGAAAGAGCAATAACAAAGTCGGAAGAACCCTCACTTAGGAGATCCGGGTCCTGGTGATGGTGAATAAGCCAAATGAACACTGAGAATTCCATATGAGAACATTAACCTTAGTCTCACTTCAGGATTTGAAGCTACTTTGCGATCTGACGTCATCACACTTGACTGCGCCTATGGTTAGAAAATGTTTTCACAAGGCGGATTCACAAACGTCCTCTTGTTTGAAACGTGCACTTTTCCAATAGTATGGTCTACCTGGAACCAAAGCTGAAATGAGAGGCTGTAAATTATCTACAGGTGTCTGGGGGGAGAAACTGTTTTGTTTGCTTTTCCCCCAGGGTTCAATTTTCCTGGAATTGTCCAGCACGATTTTCATCCCAGCCTATCATTACTGCAAAGGATCTAAATCTGTCTCTAATGGACCACAGAGCTCTATGGGGGGAGGGGAGACTAAAAATCCCCCCAAACTGTGTGGGAAGAACCTCGGCCCATCTCCCTTTCCTCCCAAACGCGTCCTCCACTTGCTTCTGTCCCATTCAATGAGGACTGAAAGAATTTTCCATTTGATTCAGATGAAGCGCTGCGAGGGCTGACCTAGTTAAAATTGAAGTTAGGCATTTCCACTTCTCCCACAGTCCTCCTTTGTTATCTCCATTTTCTGATCTTCCTCTCCCCCGTCCTCCTCCCTCTCTCGACAATCAGAAAGCCTTGGAAGATGGATCAAGTGCCTAAGGTTTGAAAAACTGTGGAGGGAAAACTCTCCATCTCCCTTAAACGCTAGGAGTGGAGAGGTCATTATTAGCTATCTAGGATCCCCCGTTGCAAAACAGGCTGCAATACAGAAGTTTTTCAAAGTATGAGCTACAGTATTACTCAGACAATTGTCCCTGGTGATTAAAAGGCCCCTGCAGAGGTCTAGTCAAAATATTGACATTCCTCCCAGTAACTGTAATGCAAAGGAGAAGGGAAGCCCGGGGAAGGGACGAGTCCAAAGCAAAAATGGAGCAAGCCCCTCCCCCCTGCACACACACACACACACACACACGCACACACGCACACGCACACACGCCGTGGGAAGAGGGCTTCTGCTTGTGCTTTGCCTTGTGCATGTGTGCAAGGTTTGTTGCAGATGGGAGTGCGCCAGGGAGTAGCATTTGTGTGTTAGTCTTGACTCCACACCGGGAGACTTTAAGACGCCTTCAGGGCTTTTTGGGATAAGGGAAATGGTTGTCACTCCAAAACTCCTGCGCTGAGAAAAATGGGTGGAAGAAAAAAGGGGCGCTGCTGGGGTTAGTTACGTCCCACCTTTCCAGGGCTGCGCCCCCCACCCCCGTCAGCCAGGGGCCTACGTACGTACGTAGCTACTCTCCTCACCCTACCCAAGCTGAAACCTTTGGCGGAAGAGAGCCAGCTTCCCTCGAGAGGCTGACGCGGGCTAGAGGAGGCCTGAGGACGTGGTTAGCGAAGGAAATGCCCCGGCTAGCTTTGCTATTCTAGAGATCTCTCGGAGCCGGAAGCAGCGGGGACCCCGCGGCCCGGCTTAGGCGCTCAGCGAGCTCGAACGCTCCTTCTTGTGCCTCCTTCACTACCTGCCTTCTGCGAGCCCTGCCAGCTTCTCAGTGGGCCGCCCCGAGGTCGCGTACGGGAGGCCTCCAGAACACTGGGCGCGGCCATTCTCTGAATCCCGGGGGGGGCGCTCAGACCCCAGGACCCTGCCCTCTCAGACCGGGGGCACCCGAATCCCCCGGGCACTGGCCGGCCCCTGCTCCGCCACGGGTCACTGTCGCGGGCTAGGGGGGAGGAAGGGCGAGAGCTTCTCTGTGCTCCTTGGCAGGGAGGCCGGACGCGCAGGCAGGGTCTGAGCATGGTCTGGCTCCCGTCAGGGCCAAGCACAGCTCCGGCTGCTTGGACTATCTGGGCCCGGGCCTAAAGCACCGGCTTGGCCAGGCCCGGCCTGTCAGTGCTAGGAGATAAATAGCTCCCCTCGAGCCTAAAATAAAAGAATGCTAAAACTAACAAAATATAATTACATACACACACACACACACACATACACCTACGTGTGCTTATATATATACATATATACACACACATACCTGTGCTTACATATATATAAATACATATGAGTGTGTATATATGCATATATATAATTTAAGCCAGGGCCCGGCAGCCTCGACGGGTCACGTGCGTCCCTGTCACCTCGATCCCCCGGCCTCGCGCACTCGAGTTATGCCATCAAGCTGATACGGTGTGACTGCGCGTCTCTCCAGCGACCCGGGCTTGCAGCTGCCTCGAAATCAATAGACGTCAGAGAAATATGAAAACAATCGTGACAGAAAACTTAAATCCTGGCTGGGGCCAACCTCATCAGAAATGGGCTTCTGTTCTCCACGCCGCCCGATTAATTTATCCCAAAGTTTAGTCAAATGTTATTCCGGTACCTTTTTTCCCAGCAGATCCAGCTACATCTGTCGGGTTTGTAATGTAATTTGTAATTACTGCCCTTCATGTGGTCCGATGCCTTGAACCATCTTTAATTAAAAGCATAATTAAGGGAAGATCTAAAGAAAGACAATTACCAGATGGTCTTTTTTTTAGAAACAGTGGTTGCGGGGAATGAAGAGTGGGGTCGATCCCGAAGGACTGAGAGCCACGGGAGGAGACCGCTCTCGGAACCCCGGTCCCCCCCACTTGCTGGGTTGGGGAGAGTTCCCCTGGGCTGCGTAGCCAGAACGGAGAGGGTAGTGGGAGATGTCGAGGGGGCTGGGCAGGCTGGCGGGAGGAAGGTTGAGGAAAGTGGAAGAGGAGAAATCAAGGAACGCATTGCAGCCACTGCATGTAGTCTCCCACCTCCTTCGTTGTAGTCGTGGAACAGGTAAAAATCCAGTGGCTCATAAAAAGCGGGTAGTGAAATCACCTGGGTGGCCATAAACCTACGTCAGAGCTGGCCTTGATATTCTTAAGTACAGCTCCCCCCTACCCGCCACCAACTGTGTGGGCAAACCTTTAAAAAAAGGAGAAAAAGAGGGGGGTAAAAAGACGTGGAGGATGAAAATGATAACAGGGAGAAAGAGAAGGGAAGAAAGGAAAAAAGGAATTGAGAAAGAAAGAAATTAAGGAAGAGACGGGAAGGGAAAGTAGACAAAAAGGAGGGAAGAAAGGAATAGAGGGAAGAAAGAATGAAGATTCCTTATTGTTTTTCCTGAAACAAGGTGTGTGTGTGTGTGTGTGTGTGTGTGTGTGTGTGTGTGTGTGTGTAAGGGAGGGGGGTTCCAAGGGCTCCTACTCTTAGAGTCTCAAGGCTCTGCTCTCTCCTCTGGGCCTGGTGCAGGATAGGTCAGCCCGCACTGAAGAATCCCTTCAGAAGCACTAAAAGCAATGAACGGGTCTTCCCTACCCCAAAAAAAAATCTGGAAAGAGCCCCCCAAGGAGCCAGGTGAATAAGCTGTTTTCACATTGATCCGCACCTTGGAGTTTGAGAAAATTTCGTGAGGGGGGGGAGAGGAAAAAGGTCTCCCCATCCCTCTCCTCTCCTTATTCCCCCCCAAATGAATAATGCAAGATGAAGTGGAGAATCCTGGGTTTGCACCAAATTTCTGGAGGATCATGCAAATTAAAATTTGGTGTAGACAGGCTGAGGATGGCGTTGTTTGACTGCTCATATTCAAAGTAATGCAGCAATGAATTGTAATCATTTCAATTATCTTCAAGACACTTTCTTTAGGACACAAGTTGTCAGAGATAAAAAAAAGTCCATTCTTGCGGCTCCGTGGGTCCATTTTCCGGACGGTTTGTTGTTCTTGCTGCCTGATTTAGTTCGGGCTCTTTTGCATAGTGGCGGCTCGTCTCCCTTTGCCTCTGCCCGAACAGCACCCCCCCACTCCCCACCCTCCCCTTTCCCTTCCTTCTCTAGGAAGGGCGGCTTCGCATAATTGGTCTCTGCTTCTTCTGGCGCAGCCACATGCACCCTTGCACAGACACGTGCAAACACTCTCATGCAAATGTCGCCCTATCCGCATGATGCAAATGCACCCTGGCACATGAGTCCGGATGTACGCACACGCGTACGCGCAGGTACCTCTCCTGCAGCCTCCCGGCCCCTCCGCTGACGAACTTTCGCCAACAGATCTCTTTTCCCCTCCTCTCTCTGAGGGAAAATGAAACCTCTGTCGTAGCACTTTTGTTTCCCTTCGGGCCCGGGGATGGAAGACCGCGGTTAGGCGGGGCAGACGGATCGGTCCCCGAAGAAGCAAGAGCCAGCAACTTTTGCTCGCTTCCGACCAAACGTTACCCAGACCTAGCCGCGGCAGCCGGAACGTGCGTGCGGTGAGCGACTCTGGCTTCCCCCCTCTCCTCAGCAGAGAAGGCTGGGAGCGTCCCTGTGGGCCGGAGAGGGGCTCGGTGACGGGCAACGGAGGCAACCCCCCACTCTCCTCCTTACCGCCGCCTCACACACCGTGTCCCTCCTGGAGAAAATGGGCTGCAACGGGCGGGGACGCGCTCTGCTCTGAGTCACCTCACAGCTGTCTCGTCCCCATTCGCAGCCCTGGAAAGGGACAGAGAGAGACAGAGAGACAGAGAGAGAAAAAGAGGAGAGAGAGAGAGAGAGAGAGAGAGAGAGAGAGAGAGAGAGAGAGAGAGAGAGAGAGAGAGAGACAGAGACAGAGAGAGAGAGACAGAGAGAGAGACAGAGACAGAGAGAGACACAGAGAGACACAGAGAGACTGAGAGGCAGAGACAGAGACAGAGAGGTGTGAGTGGCTGCAGCCTCAGAGCATCACTCGCCCTTTGAAGGCCGCGGCCATTCCGCTGACTAGAAAGAATTCCGACCTTTAAACTAATATTGCCTTGGGAGTTTTTCATTCTACTGTGTGGGAGGGGGGAGGAGAGAAAGAGAGCTTTTAAAGCAAATAACAGTTTGAACCCCACTCCTGCGAGCCCCCGAGGAGCCGGGCCTGAACAACAGAACCCGCTTCCCCCCGACAAGCCCTTATCTGCGCATATTATATTTGTGAAATGCCCCTTTGTAAAGGCTTTTAACACCTTCTTATAACGAATCATTTGTCCTTTTCTCTTTAATTTTGATAGACAATTAGCCATCAAATATACACCAGTTGACTGTAACCGAGAATTAAACTACCCTTTATGTAACGTTAATTTAGCATAGCGGTTTTGTTTAACTTTGCTCGACGAGAACCAGGTTTTGGAGAAAAAAAAAAAAATAGGTGTAATTTTATGTGGGGCTTCATTTCTTTTGGCTCTGTACACAGCAAGCCCTCTCCTCTTTGTAAACCATTCTGCTGGGGCCCTACGCCATTTCCCGGTGCCTAGCACCTGGAGTCTGGGGGGTGGGGGGGGAGAAGAGAAATTAGCATTGATATAGATTTAGTTGAAATGTAATCTCTTAAATCTGCCCAAGATTCGGGGAGATAATTACACTTTCACTGAATTGCCAGGGGTCAGCGTCTCTGTGGACCTGAGGAGTTGATTTACTAACAATGGTGTTACATAAAAAATGGCGTTTGAGATTATAATGTTAATGGATGCGGTCGCTGGGGAATGTGGCAGCCTCAAACTAATTCGATGTAACTTGGTTTTTGCTTCTCTCCCCGCCCCCCAGTTCCCCTTCTCGTCTTTATAAGGATTCAAATCACTAGTAGATTTAATTCAGAGGAATGAGGTCCCAGGAAAGACTTTGGCCCTCTGCGGAGAAGTGGGGGTGGGAAAGGGGAGGCTTAAGGTAAAGTTCTGCCTTCCCCCTTCCCTTATCTCTGCTGTGTCTGTCTCTCTGTCTCTCTCTCTCTCATTCCCTCTCTTGTTAGAAAGGAAATTTTTCTTTTCATACCAAATGGCCCAAAAGACACAAAGTGAACCTATTTTTCATGGGCCGGATGGAAGCTTTCTTCTAACTGTGGAGCAAAAAGCAAAAGAAATTAAAAAAAAAAAAAAAAAAAAAAAAAAAAAAGATAATCCTTGAGACCTCTTCATCTTCTGACAGGCTGATTCCAGAAATCTGGTTCTTCCAACTAGCACCTCAACATCATTTGTCCCTGTGTCTCAGAAGAGAAGCGGGCTAAGAATGTCCCTGATGTGGGAAAGAGCCTGGCTGTGCAAGAGGGGAAGGAAGGTGGGAAGAGAGACAAGTGGAGGATGAGTATTACACGACCAGAGTACTCTGTTGTCGGGGCCACGTGGGACCAAAGATCTCAGGGCTGAATCTCCGAAAGGAAACCAGTTTCCACCCATTTTCAAGACTTTGGTTTCCTGTTTTTCACCTCCTAGAGGGTGATGGGATGATTTCATTTTTACTCATTTTTACCAACGGTTTCTTTCTCACGTTAGGCCCGTTTGGTAGGGCAAAAGCTTAAATCGAAACTAGAATCCCCCCGAAATGGGAGATGTGGGACAAGGTTGAGGGGGGGCACAGTTTAGATTCTTTCCCTCATTCCCGGCTAGTTTGTCCTTAGTTTGTCCACTCGCACCAAGGTGCGAGGGTGTTAGTGTAATGGGCGTGTCCTCGGGCACACCTCCACGTTTTCCCACACACTGAGTTTTGTACCTTCACGCTGCTTCACCACGATACACACCCCTCTACCGCGTCTACATATTTGTAGCTACACAACTATACAAACTCGATGAACTCTCTAGTCCTCTCGCTGCCCCGACAGAAAGAATTCTGGATTCCAGTTCTGCTTCTCTAGGCCTTTCTGTGAGTTTACAGAAGGCGACGTCAGGTTTCCTTATGGCCACAAAATTACTAAAGGGACACGTTCTTAGTGACTGGCCTAAAGGATTATGGGCAGCTCGAAGGTGTGGTGGGCGCAGAAGTTGACAGAGAAGAACCCAGTCTTTTTAGTAACTAATACCTAGACGATCCCAGCCTCTCACTTGGTTTTTTACAGGCCCCTAGGACATGGCTATAGCCGGTTTCCTAGGCAAGGTAAATCATTTGGTTTCTCTTTGAGTAAAGATCGCAAAGAACCAGAAACTCTTCGGTTCTCAACTTGGAAACTAGATTTGAGAGCTCTCTCTCTCTCTCTCTCTCTCTCTCTCTCTCTCTCTCTCTCTCTCTCTCTCTCTCTCTCTCTCTCTCTCTCTCTCTCTCTCTCTCTCTCTCTCTCTCTCTCTCTCTCTCTCTTCTTGGGGAAGGGAATGGGAAGCAGAGGCTACCCAAGTTCCATTGGAATCCAAAGGACTAAGCCCAAGACTTGGGCGCCCTGTTAACCTAGGGGAGCCAAAGTGGAGAAGGATCTCTTGGGGGTCGGGAGTAGAATATGGGAGCAGCGTAAAGATGAAGAATCAGGGGGCCGATGACCCCCTAAAAGAAGACAAAGAGGCACCTTCCTTCACCCTAAATCTCCTTGCTTCTAAAAGGGCGGAGAAACAGTGAAGCAAGACAGCAAATAAGCAGGATCGGAAGGAAGCCGAAGGCTGGGGGAAAGCACCGAGGCGCTTGTGGCCGGGCGCGGGCTATCCCCGGCAGCCTGGAGGCGTCCGGGCGCGCGTTCGCTATCCGCGGGGCCCGGGGAATCTGGGGCCGAGCAGAAAGCCCCGCGAAAATTTGCCGGAAGGGGCGGAGGTGGGGGAGGGTGTCGGGCAGAGAGCGGGGAGGCCCGGGGTAAGTCCCCCGGGCTGCCAGTGTTTACGTGGGTGCCCCCTTATCTTATATGTAACAGCAATATATATGTTAATTGAAAACTTGGGAATTTCAAAAGGTTGTGACAAGTTATAATTTGTCTTGTCACTGTCTCCAGCCCTTCTTTAGCTCGCCTCCCTCGCGCGCCTGTCAGCTAGCAGCTTGCCTAACTCGTTGACTTCCTCACTCATGGCACGGAAATGACAAATGCGCTGCTTTATCCGTACAATTTATTTCATTATCGTTGCCAGCACGAAGCATCACAATCAATCATAAGGAAGTCCAGTTGGCAGATGTCAATCTTGGTGGGGTTTTGTACGTCTCAGTCTATATTTAATCCAATTATAAGGGTCACGGAGTAAGTGCCAATCCTCTTGTTACAACTCACATCTTATTCAAGATTTAAAGTTAAAAAAAAAAAAAAAGTCAACTCCTATCACATGAAGCTTTGAGGGAGGGGGAAGGCTGTGGGGAAGAGAGGAGTGAAAGCGCTGGACCCCCCCCTTCTCCCTTCTCCCTTTCTCCAAGTCCTTCTTTCCCTCCCACTCACCTCCTTTCTCCAGTTTAAATTATGCAGCCTTCAATTTTCATTAAAGACGAGGGACCAAGCCGATTTTTCGAGTATTTGTGCAAATGAAGGCTCGGATTTATTATTATTGCTATTGTTATTGTGCTAAAGGTAGGTTTCAGGACGGAAGATGTTTCCGCCGGTTGCCCATTCGAATACAATCGAAGCCCTGCCTTGTCACGTTGAGAAAAAGTGCCTTTCTAACATCCAGGACGTGCCTGTCTACTTTCGGCGGATTGCCTCCCATCACCCCCAGGGAATTCAGCTAATGCCTCGGCCTGCGCCCGCCTGGGACTCGGAGGAGGGCGGAGGACCATCCGACGAGGTGCCAGGGCCGCCCGCTCGTTAGCAACGAGTGGGAAAGGGGAGGCAGAGTGCGAAAGGAGTCCCGGCAACCTGGAGGCGGAAGGAGGCCGGGGCCAAGCCAACTGAACCCGCAGCCGGGAGTTGCCGAACTGGGAACTTACCTGCAGAGAAGGAACTAGCACAAAATATTTCCAATTGGGCGTTAGTAAATTTTCTTGGGGAGGGGGAGAACTTGTTGAGTTCAGAGTCGGGAGGGACGGCAGAAAATAGGCCTGAGATGGAAGAAGGGGTTAAGGTATAGGTAATGAGAGTGACCATTAGCCAGTCACCGGAGCGGCCGCGACGTGTGCCAAATATTAGCTCTGCTAAATATCTCCTGATTTCGACGCTCGGATTAAGAAAAAAAGATTCTTCTCGTTTAGAACTAGAACCCGGTTCGTGTAGAAACAAGGAGGGGGAAAGGGTGCTGAAGGAAAGGTAGGGAAGAGAGAGAATGAAAATCACACTTCAGCGAATTCGATGTATGGCTGCGACTGTCGTTTCTGCAGTTGGAAATTGCTCCTGAGTGTTCCCAGAATTCTGCCCCAGTCGGGAGACCCTTTTCTCGAGCGCTTCTCCCCCTTTTTGGTGTCCATTCGCCTCAATAAATCATTTTAGCCACCCGCCCCCCAAAGAAAGACTACCCCCCAAATATCCTGAATATTACGATAGGAAGCCCATTCTCGTCTGCGTTGAATAAAGTAAAGGAGAAATCCAGGGGTTCGGGGGGCGTGGGGTGGGCTGGGAGGAGAAGGCAACAAACAACGTCCCCTTGGATGTTTGGGAGTTTTTAGGCGCTCTGAGGTTCCAAGTCACCCTGCGTCCCAAGATGGCCCCAGGGCGAATTACTGGCTGCCCTGTGAGGAGGCTCGGGGTCAGCCCTCGCAAGCGGCCGGGTATGCACAAAGTAGTGAAAATCAAACGTACCTTGGAAGCGAACCACACATCCTAGACACGGAATGAGCCTCTCGCCTTCCAGCCAAAGCACACCCCGGGAGCAGTGCACAGGCCCGCTCTAACTGTTCCTCAGCACCCCCACCCCCCAGCTCTGGCCTCGCCCCCACCTTCAGCTCGCCCCCTGACTGCATCCTCACGCTTCCCCCTCTGAGGTGCTCCCTTAGCGGCTCCGGGCCCAGTCGGCCACGCCACGCCACGGTAAACAAAGTGCGCGGAGGGACGGCTTAGCGCTGCTTCAGTTCTGCTCGGCTGGAGAACTGAGGCTTCTTATTGCGGTGGGTGTTGGGAATTACTCAGGCCCGGCCAGGCTGGGGCTGGGGGCAGCCTCGGGGAACAAATATGAAGAGTGCACGTCGAATCACCCACGGCCAGTCCAGCCTCGAGCTTGTCCACTCACAGACATTTTCGGGGTTCTACCTGCCTCCAGCCCCCGCCAGTCAGGGCCAAAGGGTCCCGGACTTCTTCCTCGTGTTGGGTTTGAGACACAGGTTCTTCCGGTGGCCCTCCTCTGGCCCGGGGAGGGAAGCCTGGGAGGGGGTCGGGGTGAGGCCTAGTTCGGGCCACCCGGGGGGTTTGTTCTTTCTGGGAGGGGGCAGCTCCGGGACCTCTGGGACCATCCTGAGACACAAGGACAGAGAATGCCTGCTGCCCGCCAGGGCTAAGGTCATGGCGTTACCGCCCGGTGCAGCACCAGTGCAGCTCCCCGTTTTTCCTTGTTTAAAAAAAAAAAAAAAAAAAAAAGGAGTGGGGGTTGGGGGCTGGGGACGGGAACTACAGAGGTCTTGGGGCCCAGCTCGAAGCAGGTTCCCGTTTCCCTGGCGGGAGAAAGAAAGGGACGCTAGCCAGAGCCGAGGTGTCCCCTGGGCTCCCCCTCTGGGCCGGAGGCAGACAGAGCCCGGGGCCAGGAGCACCTGGGTATTAAAGAGTCTCCCCCGAGAGAATGCAGTTGGCACGTGTGGGGGGCTGAGGAGGGGTGGGGCAGCTGCTCTTAAACCCGCCCCTCGTCCCCTAGGGGCCCCCGCTCTGCCCCCTGGCCCTCTCTCCCGCCGAGGCAGCTCGCTGTCCCCTCCCCTCCCAGGGCCCCCTCGGTCCCCCTCCCAGGACTGCTGCTCCAGCCCTCTCCCTCTCTGCTCCCTCCCCCGCGCATCGCCGTCTCTTCTTTAAGCTAAAAAGGCAAACAGAGAGAAGCCTGCTTCAACGTTGGCCGGGAGCTGGCCCGCCGCCCCGCTAAGCAGGCCGGGCTGGGCCGCGCCTTCACGCCCGAGCGCTCCCCGGAGCGCGGCCCAGACTGCCAGCGGGAGCCGGGGGCCCTTTTATTGACAGCCAGATAAGCAGGCGGGGGCCGTGGCGTTTCCAACGCGGCTCTCGAGCACCCTGCTGGGTTGCAGGGATCCGCGCTCCCTTAATGGCCACGACGCCAAACAAGCGAAGAAAACACCTTGGGGACCGCCCCTGACCCGGGCCAGGCAAACCCGGCTCCGGGCCCCCAGCTGGCCCTACCCGCTGCCAGGGAGGCAGGAAGCGGAGAGGGAGGGGCGGAAAAGCACGGGGGCCAGAGAGTAGTTTCGCTAAGGGCCCCCAAGGCCTGGGAAGTCCCCGAACTCATTTGAGCCTAAGGCCCAGTCACAGCGAGGGGAGGAGGGAGCTTCCCTGAGCGGACGAGGAGGGGGACAAGAGATCCCGGGATAGCGGGAACCTTTCTACTATTTTTTTTTTTTTTAAATGAAGCCAGATTGAGACCTCCTTTGATGGGAAGAAGGTTCACAAGGAGGTTGGGGCAGAGAAAAGGGTAAAAAACCCTTCTCTGGGCACCTTAACCCAACCCAGAGGGGGAGAAAACAAGGAGGAAGAAGAACCTGCAAAAAGAAAATCCGGGGCCAGGCCAAAAGGAGCTTTGAAAATGCCTTTCCCCTTCCCGAGGCCTAGCCTTAGCTACTGCAACCTATTACGGCAGGCAGAGGACGGAAGCGTAGGTGTAGAGGGAAAGTATAGTAAGCAACCCCCTGCCTCGATTGCCAAGGAGAATAGGAATAGAGCTGAGCTGGAATGGAAAAAGGAAAACCCCCAAGGGGGAAGCAATGGGGCAGCCTCCTCCGGGCCTGGGAAGCTGACCCCCGGAGCCCTGCACCTGCTCAGGTGTCTTCTCCCTCTCCTCTCTCAGTAGGAAGGAAGGGGTCTCTGTGACTCTGGTACATCCCCCTCCTCCAGAGCCCCTATTCAAGTTAAAAAGAAAGCCTGGGTTTTCTATGGAGACCCAGTGTCCCCCAGTCATGACCGTTTTCCACAGGAAACCTCAAAGGGCAAATGACGTTCGAAGGAGGTTTCAAATTTGCCGAAAATTGATGCGATGCCTCCTCCCACCTTCCTCACCCACTTCACACATTCTCTGAAGCTGCTTCTTCCTACTCTCCGGGGCCCACGAGTCCCCCCGGTTCTCGGAAATGAAGTTTAGCTATGTCCGAGTGCTGCTGTGGGCGTGGAGATTGAAGCGAGGAGGGAGGGAAGCGGAAAACCAGATTAAAAAAAGACTTGGGTGGGGGGAAGTCGGAAATGGGGACGTAGGTTTGGGTCCTGACCCCTGGGACAGTCGGCTCCGGTTCGAACCAATTTTTCTCCCTTTCCCTGTGCAAGAAAAAAAAAAAAAAAAAAAACCTAATAGCAAGAAAGCCAGACAGCAGCCCAGCGGAGCATCCTGGTAGGAAGGAGCTGCTAAGCTGCCTCCTCTATAGAAAGGGAAGAACTTGGCCCTGGGATCTTCCTTATGTCTCAGCCACTGGGCCACAAAACCACGGAGCCAATCTAACGTAAAAACGAAACAAACCCGAATTTGTGCCCTCAATTCAGCACCAGGACTCGAGAAGCTTGGAGTCCTTGCACTTGGATGGAGATTCCCTCCCCCCCCCCCCCCATGTCAAGTGGCAGAGCAGTGGGAACTCTGAGCCAGGGTTCCTCTTCCCCCTTGTAAAATTCGGAATAAGAGGCAAAGGGGCAGGGCAGAGAGCTCCGAGGAAGGTAGCTTCTTCCCACCCTGGGCCTGGAATAGGGACCTCCATCCCTTCTCTAATCTCCCTCAGAAAACCAGTGACCCCGAGAGTCTGGGCCCCTCGCTCTTCAGAAAAAGTATCTTTTTGATCTGGGAAGGCGGAGTTTGGGGTTGATTGGGAGACACTAAAGATCCAGGACAGGTGAGAGAAAACTCTCAGATCCCAGAATACAGGTGTCCAATAGGGGGACGAAGCTGACAGACGCTCTTTCGCGCTGGGGAATAAAGTTTCCTGGGGGGATTATACGGGCTTAATTAAGAGAATTGGAAGAGGAAAAAAAAGTCCCCAAACCCTTCCAAATTAGAGTGAGCTGGACAAGAGGGCTCTGGCCAAGAGGAGACCGCCTGGAAAAAGCAGGGGAGCCGAGGGCTTTCAGGGGGGAGTGGGTGGGACAGAGGAGCCCTGAGCCCCGAGCCGAAGAGGAGGGTTTCGGGACCGGAGGGGGGAAGGCGTTTCCACTGTGGGCTGAGATCTAAAAATTTCTTATTAGCCGAGCGAGCGCTAACTACTGGCCGGCGTGACGTCACGAGGGCCATCCAGCCAATAAGGGCGGTGCTGGGGTTGATATTAAGGGAAAGTTAAGAGCACAGCGGAGCAACCCTTTTTATTGTCATTGACATTTAAACTGTGTGGCAGGTTCTTAGGTAGAAACGCGCTGTCAGACCTGCCACTTACCTTTCCTAGCAGCGGTTGAAAAGTGTGGGAACCCGCACGGCGGCGGCGCAGCTCCCCTGCCTCCCTCCCTCTAACAGGTAACACCTTGGGGAGGGTGGGGGAACTTTTGCTCGCTTCCTACTGGTTTCACCCCCCAAAACGATTTGGGCTGAAAATGGCGTGGACTGGGCTAGGGGAGAAGAAAAGGGAGAGGAGAGTTCATTCCTGAGAGGGGCTGGGGAAGGCCTCTGCCTGTTTCCCCAAACGTGGGGAGCTTCCTCAGCCTGTGACCTGTGGGAGAGAGTCTGGGAGGGGAGGCTGCTGCTCCTCAGTACTGGAGGCTGCAGGTGGGGTGGGGAGCGGGTGAAGATTCTGTTACGTGTCAGAGGCTCCTTAAGAAGGGGAAAAATGTTTGGGGGAGGGGAAAGGGGATTCTGCTCAGACAGAGCTTCCAGGATTGTTCCCCGAGGGCTGTGCGTGTGTGTGTTCATGCTTTATCTACAGGTCTAAAATGGGACACACACACACACACACACACACGCACACACTCACACACATTTCCCAAAAGGCACTTCTGGCCAGTGGAGGGTAGAACAGATGGAGAACTTAGTCGATTTAAGCACTTCGGCCCACCGGGCCGGCAAGAGAAGAGCAAAGCGGGAGAGGCAAAAGTTTCTCCCGACTGGAAAGTGTTGATACTTGAACTAGAGAAAGGTCTAAATATTGGAGGTGGTTCTCAGAGTTCAACGAGAAATGGAAGAATGCGGTCCGCATAGTTGGGTAGCACGTTAAATCCCCAGACCGTGTGATTTGAGCTCTGCTAAGGGAAGACCTAATAATTAGCGATTTGCACTGAGCTAGAACGGGGGGCTCGTGTTACCGCGGCCGCTGAGCTCTTAGCTCCTGTAAAAGCCTCCCACTAGGCGCTGGGGGCGTAGTCCGAAGACTCCGGGGCTGCTGGCAGAGCAGGGGCCCGGCTGGAGCTGGGACCGTAACGCTGGACTGGAGACCCAGAGAGTAGGGAGGAATTGGAAGGGGGGGGGGAGAGATCTTCAGAGTGAATCTCCCAGGACCCCTGTGCTGAAAGTTTCCCCAAAGTTGCTGGGGGAAAGAGGAGTAGAGAGCCCAAATTTGAAATGTGGGATGTTGGATTGGAGGCTCTAAATGGATCTGTGTGTCAAAAATGGGCTGACTAGCAAGGACAGAGAGCGGGGCCCTGAAAACGTGGGACTGACTCTCAGGCGCTCGAACAGGCATTTCCATGGGGCCGGGCCTGAGCTGGCTCCCCTCCCCCTCTCTCGCTCCAACCCCCCCATCTCTGATCCCTCTCCAGGTGGCCCCTCTCCTGAGACCTTTGCCACCTTCCAGGAGAAGTAGTTTCCTGTCACAGAACCTCTGATAAGGGCCACCCTAGAAAAATCAGGGACTTTGAAGGCAAAAGAAAGGCTAAATTTACTTCTTTCCCGCCCCACCCCCCTCTGAACACCCTAAGCTGCTCTCCACTTGCCCTGAGAGAAAGAAAGGGGTAGAGAGAGAAGGGTGAGGGAGAACGGGAGTTCAGGGAGGCAGCCCGGAAGCGGCTTACCTGGGTCCTGGGCTTCTCTCCTCCACTTTCCCGTCAAAGCAGGCAGGCGGACGGGCAGCTTGCGTTCACCTCCCTGGGAAATGGACCTTCTCCTCCAGCAATAAATCAAAGCCCATCCATCCCCGGGCCTCCTCCCTAATTAGAGATGTTTATTGAAGATTGTGTTTATTCGGCTGTCAGGGCGAGAAAAAGCTGCGATATAATTATCCCTGACCAGATAGTCCCGTCTCTCTGTCGAGCCCAGCTCCGGCTGCGCATCGAGCTAGGGAGGGGTCCTCGTCGCCTTCTTTCTCTCCTCCCCCCCATTCCTTTTCCAAACGTTGCAGTATCCTGGATTTGTCAAAGAAGTGTAAAATTCCAATTTCTCTAAATCCTGGTGTTTGGATGCTTATGGGTTTTAGGGGTGGACTGAATGAAGGACAGAATGGGGGGAAGGAAGGACCCCAACTCTACCCCACGGCCAGGGAGTAGAGTGACAGAAAGAAGCCCAAACTTTCTTCAGGCTCCAGCAGAAAGGCTTGGCGCCCTCCCCAAGAGACCAGGCAACCTCCCTGGATCTCCGTCCTTCTGAGAAAAAAAGAGAGAGCGAGAGACGTTTTAGAGAGACAGAGGATGGATGACTTTTCGAAGCGATTCGTTAAATTGGCCAAAGAGCCAGAAAGTGGGGCTGCTTTTTCCTGGTTTGCTTGCTGTGCTCTTCCTTAGCGGATAGTTATTTTTGTTAGCGCTGTTGTTGTTATTTTGATTTTCGGAAGAGGTAGCTTCTAGCTCCCCTTTCCCCGAAAGTACTTTACGCATCCAGAACTTGGGGAGGGCCTCCACAATCTGCTTGGCGCCCCCAAGTCCTCTCGCTTCCTCCATCCCGCTCGCCCCGGCCCGAGCTAAGTCTGGGGAGTTCCCAGGGATCGGGCTGGTGGGGGCCGTTTGTTTTCCCAAGGCGCTCAGTGTTTGTGTCACCATCTGGAAGGCTGTGTCACGGAGTGATGAAAAGCGCCGGATTTCTCCCTAATTGAAAATACATTTTTGGAGAGGCCGCTCTGACAAATATCAGGGCTCCCGGCTTTTGATCCCTTTCTGCCGCCTCGCTTCTCCAGCCGCTAATAAAACTCGCATTGAGCCTCCTTAGCTCCTTGATTAACAGACAGATTAACTCTTACCAGGGTTGGGAACAGCTTGTCCCAATCAATGTCATTTTAAAAGGCCGTCAAGATGTGCTTAGCTTTCCTCTCTGGGTATCCCTCCCTCCCTCCCTCCCTTTTCTGTAGCGACCCCCCCTCCCCCGCCTCCCAAATTTCCCAACAGATTCTGGATTCCCGGGTCCCTGCGTCCAGCTATTTTGAGGGGAGACTTAGGGCCTGGGCCTGAGCTCCAGGGGCCCCCAGATCGCGCGGCCGCTGAGTTAAGGTGGGCGGCGTTTGGAGGACTGGGTTTGGAACGCTTTTCCTCGAAGTTTCGCGGGCCGGGCCCTAGCACGGGGAGCCAGGAGGACGGCGGGAGCGGGAGCGGGAGCGTCCTGGCCGAGGCCGAGGCGGGTGCAAACTCTCCCAGCAGTTTGCAGAGTGTCGGCCGGGCCATTCTCGATTCCAGAGGTGACTCCCGCCTAGGCACCGGGTGTCCGGCAGGCAAACGCCGCAGAGCGGCCCCTCGGGCCTCGCCACCGGCCTGGGCCAGAGGACTTTAAGCTTTTTTCCTAAGTGTTTCAAAAAGAAAAAATCCCGAGGCGTTTGCCATGCAAACACGGACCCCGATTTTTCGGATTCTCTCAGCACTTGGCCGGAGGAGAGAATGGGTTCGAGCCCGGCGGCCTCCCCAGCGGCCTGGGTGCCCGGCTTGCCCCGGGCTCCGGCGCAGCCTGCAGGGCTGTCTCCCGCCGCCGCCTCTCGCCGCGCCGGTGTTCCCTGCGAGGAAAGCAAGCGTGGCTCGGCTTTTAGGCTTTTGCGAGCTAGGGAGAGGAGCCGCCTGGCAGCCAAGGTGGCGGTACCAGGCCCTGATGGGAGAGCTTGCTGGGGATTTTCCTAGCCTGTGAACTGAGGGGGTGGACTTTCGGGTCACCGGCTCCCTCTGGCCAGGAAGAAGCTCGCTTCTTGAAGCCTCGCCAGGGTCTCTGTCCGAATCCTGGGGAGATCCCCCTCAGCCCCGGCCCATTTTCTTGGCCAGGCCTGCGGAGGAGCGGTCAGGATTACTTGGAGCTGTCAGGTTAAGCAGATGTGCTCAAATGCAGCCCTAACCTGGCGCCTGCCTCTCCCCCCCACAAAAAGCGGATGGCTCTTTCCCTCTCGGGGCTGCAGAGCTCGAATTTGTCGGGCTGACCTTCAGAAGGACCACATTTCAGGCCGGTGACACCGACCGGGAATCACTCCTCAGGTGGAGGGAAGCTGGGGCCGGATTTTCTACTGAAAGTGCAGTGGTCCTAAAGATCCTCCCAGAAGACATCCCCCGTCACCTGTCCTCCTCTCCCTCATCCTTCCCCGTCCTCAGAGCTGGGCAGGGAAATGTGGTAGAATTAGGCTAAGGAGTTGGGGGTACCGGGACTTGAAAGTCTCTCTCAACTAGCGGCCCTCACCCCCACACACAGAGGAAAGCTTCCCGCGGAAGCTGGCGAGGTGAGTCCCCTCCGGCCCCGGGAGGAGATTTCCCCAGAACCTCCAGCCATTGGACATCGGGCCCCGGGCGGCCCCTGGCAAAGACCAGAAGAGAGAGTGGCAAAGCCAAGTTAAAACGAAACAAGCCTCGGCGGTGCCTTCCCAGGGCCCTGGGCGGTGGGTAAAGGCTCGGATCTTTCTGAGGGGGGAGCAGTTAGAGGAAGGCAGTCCACCTTCTCCCGGCGGGCAAGAGGAAGCCCGGAGGGGCACGGACGGAGTGCGTGCCGAAGTTAAAATGGCGCCCTGAGAGTTGGCTCAACTTTGCAGACTTCGATCCGGCGCTGGCTCCCACCCCGGCCCCTTTCTCCCTTCCTATTTTTTTCCCGGTGTCAGTCCGTAGCAGGTACTTGAAGGCGCCTCTGAGATTCTGCCGAGAGGAGGGCATCCGGCGTCGCCAGGACCTTCCCTGAGGACAGTCTGGGTGGGGAGAAAGAACAGCTTCCCCTCCTCCTCGTTCTTCCCAAACTCTTTCCCTCCATGCTCTGTGTTTCTCAAGTCCTCATGAACTAGGAACGACCAATTCCATTTTGATCTCGGGGATTTGTGTCCGTTTTCCAGGTCTTTCCTTCTTCCCCCTTTTGCCCCCAACCCCCTACCCCACCCCAGTGACGTCAGGGCATTCAGAGATTCCCTCCTCTTTAAGATTTTTTTTGTGTTAAAACATTTTTGGAGGTGGGGGTGGGGGGTGGAGAGGGAGAAGTGAAGGAGGGAGTGGACACAAAGAGCCCTGTGCCCTGGGGGGAAATAGCAACAAGATTATGCGGTCGCTTCCTTCTGAGCTTTTGCTTAAGAAGGTGCTAATCCACCGAATGGCTAATTGAGAGGTTGTAAAAATGATATTCGCCTGTAAATCAGACTGAGCAGTGAGGGATTTTTTTTCCTTCCAGCCCTTCATTCCCACCTCTCATGCCCTGTGGAGGAGAGTTGGAACTACTTTGGCAAGAAAGAGGGAGGGAAAGAGAAAGGCAGAAAAGTCACCTATTTCTACCGAGCCTTCTTCCCGGCTGCTCAGTTTTTGGCTCCTCCGAAATTCGCGGTTTTACAAAATCCCGCGCAGGCTCTCTGTTTGAAAACGAGAGGATTTAGGAGCAAGAGCAGCCTTAGGGACGGTATTAGCCGTGTCACGGTGGAGGAGGGGAAGACCCTCATTTCCACCAGCCCCTGTCCTCAGGGCTCAGGTGAATAAAGGCCCCAGGCCTGCAGTCTTTACAGCACCTCAGATTCGTGTCCCAGTCTCTGCAGGTACTCGATCCCTCCCGTGAGGTCCTAAGACTGGAAGCGCGGCCCCAGGCGGTGGCAGGGGGTCGAGGAGGACGCAATATAGGGCATTCTGGGAGTTTGTGACCAGTTCAGGCTCTGGACAAGGAAAGGCCTCCGCCTCGCTCACGCAACCGAGTCTCAGCTACCGGATGGAGGCCGCAAAGGTTGTGAGAGGCACGGGGACCCCCCCCCCCCCAGTTGCTATGTCCCCGACACCCGCCCCCTCGCGGGACTACAAACCAGAGCCCTCTGAGGTCAGGCCAGGCCACACCAGGCCAGGCCGGACCCCGAAGCCGCCCTCCATCTATTCCCAGCCTTACAGCGAGTCCCCAAGACCCCGGGGGCCACGAGTCTTTGTGGGGCCCTTTGGGGCTGGCCCGGAGAGCTCGAGCTGGGAGTAGGGCTGAAAAGCCAGGCGGCGGCTGGCACGAAAAGGGCCCGGGCCGACCAGGCCCAGGCCCAAGGCCGGGCCCGGGCCCAGGCCAAGAGGACTGCGGAGGGCTGGAAAGGGCAGGACCCGAAGGAAGGCTCGAATCCCGGAGGAAGCGGCCCACCTCTCCCTCGCCCCTTCCCGTCCCACGCTCTGGGGCCGCGGTTCCAGGCCCGCTTCTCCGCTGCCTCGTTTGTCTCCTCATTGTCCCCGCTAGGCAGCGGCGGCGGCGGCGCTGCTTGTCACGGTCGCACTCAGGGCCTGGAGACTTTATTGATGAGCATTGACTTTTACCACTTTTCACATGTCAAGAGAAGTCAAGTGTACCCGGCAACGGCTTCATTTTCTACTTGGCGCATCGGGGGCTCCCCCTCTTCGGCGCTACTTTCAGGGCCTCTCCGCCCGCCCTCAATCAAAGGGTCACCCCCTTCCGTGCCCTCCCCCCGCCCCCAGCCCAGCCCACCCCCAGCACGGTCCCGCGGCCGGCTCCCCGGCCCTCTGGCGCAGAGGGCGCGGGGCATCGCGGGCCGAGCCAGGCGCTCCCATGTCACCTTAAATGCTGGCGCCGAGGGGTGGCTTTGGAGTTTACTGAGGTGTGTCCTAATCGTCCGGCATTCAACAAATGGACTTGTGGTGTGTGGTCAGAACAGAAAAGTCATTTACTTACTTTCTCCCCCGGTTTTCTGGCAACAGCTGAAGGGGCGCCGCCTCCGCCGGGTCTTGGGAAAGAGCTGATATGGAGGCGCACGCACACACGCACACACGCCCCGCAACACACTCACTGCACAACACACGTAACATAATCACTCGGGCGCACTCTGGCACACTGACACACTAACGTCGCTGGCACGTCCACCCGCTCGAGCCCCGACAGACCGCCACACACACTCCCCGTCCATCCCCCACGCGCTCACACGCACACACTCACCCCCACGCTCCCACTCCCACTCGCTCCGGCATTGGCCATGTCCCCCCGGCCGCCAGCACTCCCCCCTCTTCCCTTATCCGCCCTTATCCCCCCTTCCCCTCCTCTCGGGTGTCTGAAAACCCGCCGCACTTAGTCAACAAATGGCACGTGGGAGAGGCTGGTGGTGAGTGTTTGGTGAGGACTCTCCAGGGCTTCTCAATACACAAAGTAAATGGCGTGTTTACTCGGCCCTCTCCAGCCCCTGCCCGGCCTCCACTCCGAGGCGGGGCTGCAGAAAGGAGCCAGCCAGAAGAAAAGGCCGGGGGTGGAGGGTGAAGACGCTAGGGCAGCCCGAGGGAGAGTGGCGTGGGGGAACGGCACAACTAGGAAAGGCGCTCGGCCCTCCGACGTCTCGGCGTTGACTTCTGCTCCCCCCCTGACCTCCATTATGAAAACCCGAAGTGTTTACGAGCAAATAAACTCTCTCTCCCTCCCTCTCCGTTCGCCCCCCCCCCGCCCCCACCCCGCGCGCTCTCCTCTCCTCCCTTTCTCCTTTCTCTTCTCCTCCTCCCTCCCCTCCCCCCACCTCATCTTCCTCTGGGTCCGAAAAGGTGGGCTTGGGAAGCATCCGCGCTATCTGCAGTCTTCAGGTTCGGCCTCCCCAGGCCTGAGAGAGGACCGGGGGCGGGGAGGGGGGGCGGGGCGGGGCGGCAGGGCCACGTTGGGCTGTAGTTGGTGAGAAGGGGCTGGGCCAAGCTGGAGAGGAACTTGCTCCATCAGTCAGATTGTGCGCCCAGCTCCCAGTGCGGAGGGGAGGTGGGGGGGGGGGGAGAAAGGAAGGAGCGGAGGCTTGGGGTGGGGGGAGAAGAAAGGGGGCGGAGGAGAGAAAGAGGGGGGAGGGAACTCGGCCTCGCCGGCCCAGCAGCCTCCACTCAACTTTCCCAAGAGAGCCCCGCCAGAAAGCAGGGCGACCGTGGAGTCTAGAACCTGCCGGGAGCCCTCTTGGAACGCCGAGATGATAGAACGAGAGAGAGGGGGGGGAGAAACCCCGCCGAAGAGTAAAAATTCATCGGAGGAGCCGCAAACAAGTGTATTCATATTCAAACAAATGGACCAATTGAACCAAGCAGAGCGAGGGAGCATCCAATCGGCGGGCGCGAGGCCCTGGAGCTGCTTTGCATAAAGCAATATTTTGTGTGGGAGAGAGCAGTGCATTTGCATGTTGCGGAGTGATTAGTGGGTTTGAAAAGAGAGCCGTAGCTCAGCCTCATTTCCCGCTCTGGTTAAGGCGCAGGAGGAAGTGTTTTGCAGGCGGATGATGACAGAGGTCAGGCTTCGCTAATGGGCCAGTGAAGAGCGGTGGAGGCGAGACAGGGAGCCGGCACACACACATTAATACACTTGAACCATCACCAATCAGCTTAGGTGTGCTCTGTCTCCCGGTACTTCCCTCACACACTCTCACTCTCCAGTCACTGACAGCCCATTGTATTGTCAATCTCTGTCTCCTTCCCAGGGATTCGAGAATTTCTCTCCTCACAAACCAAACCAGCAGCTTTCCTGGAGAAAACTCTTCCCGGCATCTCCTTTAAAACACCATCCTTTTCCAACCGTTGCGGTCTTTCAAAATAATCCAAAAAAACAAACAAGCCCCAAACCAAACAAAAGCCAAAAACAAACAAACAAACAAACCAAACTCTTGACAGGAGCTTTTGACAACAAGACAGGATGCCTCAGGAAGGTGAGTCTGCTCATTTCTTCTTCTCACTTCTTCCTTTTCATTTTAATATTTAGACAGGTCTCTGCTAACCTCCCCCCCCCCTTCCTCCTTCCCCCTCCCTTTTTCTTCCCCTCCCCCAACGGCAAAGCGACAGAGTTTGTCCGGAGAAGTTTCTATCCAGGAGTGCAAACTTTCTGCTTCCAGGGACAGTGAATGTTCTCTGGAGCTTAAAGGTACAGCATCTAGCACGGAATAAGAGGGATGCCCGCAGCCGCAGCAGGAAGGAAAGAGGCAGTGCCAGCAGAATCGGCCCCAAGCTCCGAGCTTCAAGCTTCGGGCTCTAGGCTCCGGGCTCGGGCTCCGGGCTCCAGGGCGGGACAGAGGCAGTGAGCCGAGAGAAGCAGATCGCGAGCCGATTGAATCCTGATCGTCATCATCATAAAAATTAGAACAATAATCATAAAGGGGCTGGAAGCCCAACAATCCTCAGCGCGGGGGAAACGCTCGGCTGATGTGACTATGATCCACCCGCCCGCCTTCCTCAGCCAGCCCCGGGATCGAGAAGCCAGACCTTCGTCTTTCTCCAGCTCCGGGCTCCGTTGGCTCCGCCGGGCCTCCGATCGTACCTCCGATCGAGGAGAAGAAACAGGCTGAGGGGAGCGGGAACAGCCCTGGAAGCCGCGGCTTCGGCCTCGCTTTGTGCTTTCCAGAAACGAAGCTCCGGCCTCTGTGATGGAGGAGCGAATCCCCGCGTAAAAAAATGGAAGGCACTCGCGAGCTCCTAGGGAGGGGAGTAGGGGGAAGGAGAAAGAAAGGGAAACAGGCAGGAATGCAAGAGACAGAGAGAAAAGGGGGGGGGGGGGGCGGAGAGAAAGTCACATCCTCGGCGAGCCAATTCTCAGTAGTAGTTTATCTTCAGGGAACTCTGAACCGACCTGAAGGACATGTCAGTTTCAATCAAGGGCCCTAAGATCGCCGCGAACTTGTCCAACGCGCCGACAACTTTGCAACTCTCAGCTCCCCTCGAGCTGGAAGATTTCCCTTCAAGTGTAAGAGCCCTGCCCCTTCCTTCCTCCGGAGAGCTCCGGAGAGGCCGGGAGTCTTTCTCTCCCCCTCTCTGCGGGCCCTTCGAAGGAGATGGAATTAAGTTTAGAGAGCCTGGTTTTGAGCAACTTGCAATCAATAATTTCAATTCAACAAGTTTCTGGGAGAAGAGGCGAATTGATATTTCTAAAAGGAAAAAAAAAATCCCTATTATGTCCTTGTTTTTTTTTCCCCCCTCTCTGGGCCTAGTTAATTAACCTGAACTCTCTCCCACTCTTCTCCCTCCCCCACCCAGCCCCCCAAGCCCCCTAATTTAGTTAAGTCCTCACCTGCTTAATTAATCCCAGCGGTTCCCAGAGCTCTTTGGATCTGGGGGGCCTCTCTCAGTTAAAGTGTCTTTGCAAAGTTCTCAAAGTTCTTGACTCTTTTCGCTGAGCAGAATTTCTTAGTCCCCAAGCGCCATCATGGCACTGATTTTTTTTTTTTTTTAAGCCAGTGTGATTGTGAGGAAATGGATTTGAATTTCAAGTGGTAAAGGCTTTCTGTTTGGAGGATGGATGGGGGAAATAACTCCCCGAAAGTTGGGAAAGATTTCTCAAAAGTTTACAAAACAAAGTGAACCCCACTTCTTTCCTCCAATCCATGTGGAACGTTTAACTCGAACTTGGAAGTGTTTTCGCTTTCTTCTGTGTGTCTTATGTTGCTGTTCGGCGAGTTGGGCTGGGGGTTGGGGCAGGAATAAAATATAGATGCAAAGTTCTGAGCCTGACCCTTTTTTCTCCCGAAAGTAAACTAACAATTGTCTTTGACATCAGAGTCGTTTTGGTTTGGTTTCGTTTCGGTTTTGTAGCCAGTGACCTTTGTAAATATCTGAAGGCAAATTGATTCGTTTTTCAACCCCAGAGAGTAAAACTTAATGCCTAATTACGTTTGGGTTTGGGAGGTGTGTGCGTCTGCGTGTGTGTGAGCTGAACTGCCCTAAGGTGATAAGTTTCTTTCGGGATTTGGAAATAGGGTGGGGGCCAGGGGACTCGGACTGGAAGCTGAGGCCTGCAAGGGAGGGGAGCAGGTTTGCTGCTGAGCGCTTTAAAGGCTTGAGGTTCTGGAAGGTGGCTCCAGCAGCCCCTTCCCTTTCCCGGCATTTTTCTTGGGCCCTCCATACAAAGCCGGGTAACAGAAGCGAGGGAGCTCGGGGACCTCCCGGTGTAGTCTAGGCATTTCCCCGGGCCAGGTCCCTGATGGGCATCTTAGTTTTTCTGGCTGTCCGGATGGCGCGAGTTTCGTTGTTGTTTTGTGACCCAATGTTGACGATTACTTAGGGAATTAGATAGTTTTTTTTTTCTTTCAGAAAAAAGGAGGGAGTGAGTAAAGAAAAAAAGAAAAAAAAAGATGGAGGAATGGGGGAAGAGTGAGGGAGCTTAAATCTGGAGCTCTCCTGTCTTCCATATTTTTTTTTTTTTCCGAAAAAATTACTAAGCAACGTCTCCTCAGGGTCATCGGGATATTTTGTTTTAAATCAGTGACAACTGGATGCAGGTGGGGAGGGGAAGGCGATTTCGGTTTGTGCTGTACGCCGGGTAACCTTCGAGAGAGTAGCAGAAGTTTAAGCTCAGCCGGGAGAATTTATTTTCTGTGTGTGTCACTGTCTCTTTGCCTCCCCTCCTCCCCGCAAAGCCTTCTGTGTCAAAACTCAAAGCCCTTCTGTGGGGGCAGACCGGCCAGGGTCTCTGTCCCGTGTGGGCTCGTGCAGACGTGTTCGGTGTGTTAAAGGCGGGGAGGGAGCCGCTGCTCTCGCGGGAAGCCCTGGGAGATTCGGGGCTCGCGGCGAGGCTCGTCCCCCTTCGAGTCCGCCTCGGTCGGTGAGCAGGTACCCTCCCGAGCAGGCGGCATTCCGAGCCTCGCAGGGCTGCGAGAAAGTCCTCGGTGGATGGCTACATTACTGGTGTTGTTTTCTGGATTTTAACAGGCTTAAAGCTAGTTAATGAATGATTCCCTGGATGACCCTGAATACGTTAGCGTGGCTTTTTGAATTCCCTATCATTCGCAGATAGACAAAAAATTCATATCATCACGGCACAAAAGATACAGAACGAGTATTTTTAGGCTTAAAAAAGGGGAGGAGGGAAGATATTAAACTGAATGCAGCAAGTAGCACATTCTCTTCTCTTCTCTTCTCTTCTCTTCTCTTCTCTTCTCTTCTCTTCTCTTCTCTTCTCTCTTCTCTTCTCTTCTCTTCTCTTCTCTTCTCTTCTCTTCTCTTCTCTCTCTTCTCTCTTCTCTCTCTTCTCTTCTCTTCTCTTCTCTTTCTCTTCTCTTCTCTTCTCTTCTCTTCCTCTTCTCTTCTCTTCTCTTCTCTTCTCTTCTCTTCTCTCTTCTCTTCTCTTCCCGTCCCTTCCCTTCCCTTCTCTCTTACTCCCTCTCCCTCTTTTTATGCAATCCTCTTGAATGAGTTCTTTATTACAATTGTCTCTTTCAATTAAGCTCCCCACCGAGCTGTTGTATCTTTTTACAGCCCCTAACAACTCACACCAGTAACACAATTACCGCCAGATATTTATAACGAGAAATTACTTTTCTATTTCTCGAAAGGCTTCTTTAAAAAAAAAAAAAAGCCCAAGCCAGAGGTGGGGGGTGGGGAGCATAAGGGGAGCACCGGGGTGGGGGGGCAACCGAGGCGTTGGGTCGCGGCACCGCTAATGAAGAGAGAAGGTCCTTTCTGTTCTCTTTGTGAGCGGTGGGTTGTTGGTCCGTTCAGATGGAAGCTGTGTTGCCGGTGAGGAGGCTCGGTTTGGCTCTTTGGGTTTGGGAGAGGAGGAGAATGGAGTCATTGTTCCCCGTCTGTCGGCTTTGTTGACCGGTCTCACCCCCTCCCGTTCTTACTTTTTAGAGCACTGAGGCGAGGTAGACAGCGTGTGTCACAGTACAGTGAGGAGGGGGAAGATCTAAAGACCAAAAAAGAAGTTAATCACAATAAGTGGAGTTTGGGGGAAAAAAGTTGGAGCTCCACTTTAAAGTCCCACAAGGAGTGGGGGGGGGAGAGAGGAGAGAGAGAGAGAGAGAGAGAGAGAGAGAGAGAGAGAGAGAGAGAGAGAGAGAGAGAGAGAGAGAGAGAGAGAGAGAGAGAGAGAGGCCAGACGGGAGGGGTGGGGGGAGAGGGAGGGGGTGGGGAGAGGGGGCAGCAGCGGCAGTGTTGGGTTCCGTTTGCCGGTAGGAGATTGGGGCCCAAGAGGCTGGGAAGGAAGGAGAAAGAAGCCCTGAAGCAGGGCTGAGTTTCCCTTGGGCCTGCGCCTCCCGGCTGATGGGAAGTTAAGCAGTTCCAAGGCCTAGGCCCTGCCTGGCTGGTTGGCAACGTCGCCCAGACATCCCCTTCAAAAAGCAAACAGGTATTTTCCCCCTTTCCCCTTCCTCCCTTCCTTCCTTTTCTCTTCTCTTCTCCTCCTCTCCTTTTCTTCCTCCAGTCTTTCAATCTGTAGCTCTTCTTTTTCTCCTCTCCTCTTCTTTTGACTTTTTTTTCTCTTGCTTTTTTCTCTTCCCTTTTCTTCCATTTCTTTTCTCCCTCTCGTTCCATTTCATCTTCTTTCCTTTTCCATATCTTTTTCTTTTATTCTTCCTCTCTCTTTTCCTCTATTCTTCTTTTCCTTCTTCCTCTTCTTTTTTTCTTCAGCTAACCTTTTCCCTCCTCTCCCCCTACTCCCTCTCTTCACTCTTGCTTTCTTTTCTTCTTTTTTTCCCCCTTGGTCTCTAATGTGATTTCTCCTTTATTTACTCCTCTCTCTTTCTCTTATTTGTCTTCCCTCGCGGCATATTCAAAGTAATTTCCGAGTTTCCAACTTCTTTTAGAGTGGAGCAGAAGGAGTCTCTTCTTCAGTCCCAAGACCTTTTTGTGCGTGTTGGGAGGGGGGAAGAGCTTGATTGGGGTTTCATTGCTGTCTGGTTGTTCTGCAAAGGCTTAGTCGAACGTTGGGCTTTAACTTGTTTGTCTGTGAAGCAGACCTTTGAGAACCTGGCTCAATGACACTTTGAAATATACTTTTTTTTTTCTTTCTTTCCTCTTTGCTTTAGGGGGAAGACTTTAACTAGGGACGTGCAGATGTGTAAGTCCTCCCATTGTAAGCGAGGGACAGTCATCCAGATCTCAGGCAAGTTTGAGGAGGGAAGGAGTCCTTATTTGGAGGTTTTTTAAAAATTGCCAAAAGAGGGTGGGAAGAGAAATTGTCCACCCAGAAAGCTCCATCGGCTTTTAAAGGGGGGAAAAAACACCCAAACTAAAACTAAATTAGATGCATGATGCAGTTGACTAGAGGGTTAAATGATCTGAGGAACTGTGAAAGATTGGGATGATTCTCTTTCTAAGACAAAAATTAAGGGGGCAAAATTTGCACGAATTGGAGACTCTTCTTGATGCTCTTCATCTGTCGCCATGTGGTCATAGCTATCAGTTTATTAGAAGAAGCGCTCTCATTCCCGCTCTCTGCAAGCCTTATTTCCATTAGCGCTAAGCTAGGCCTGCCCTGAGCCCTGCAACTCCTGATTAATGCTTGTTTTATTGCTAATAGAGCCCTATATCCGAGCCACGTGGGATCCCGCTGCCTCAAGCCACCATGCAGAACAGTAAGTGTTTTCTGGTCTTTCTTTGCTGACCTCGGGAATCGCTCAGAAGCGTAGGGGATCCGAACTGGAGGAAGCGTAGGACCGGGTGGTGGAAAAAGAAACCGAGGCCTGGAGGAGCTTGACCAGACGGCCTGTGGGCTGCTGGGCCTCTGCTGCCGCCTCGGTGCTACTGCTAGAGGCTAGATTTCGTTTTTGGTAGTGATCGTGGGGGTCGGGACGAGGGGGGGGGGAAATTGTGGATTTTTTGGTTTGGTTCGGTTTGAGGACATTTTTTTTTTTTTTTTTTTTTGGGAGGGCGCAACCTCAGGTTCTGGGGAAACCAGCCTTGGCGGTCAAAACTGCTGTCCAAGGTTCTCCAAAACTGTTATCCACTAAGTAGCCCTGAAACTCCCTTGAAAACTGCTTCCCACTGACCCCACGCAGTCGTGAGCTCCAGGCTGACTTGGGCTGGGCGGGTTGGGGCAGGCTTCTTCGGGTTGCAGAAAGGGGGGGGGGTCTCTGGGATGCCACACTCGGACTTTGCTCAACTCTCTGTGGTTAGTGTCATCCTCGGGCGACCCCAGGAAAGGAATCCCAAGGGAAAGGAGAGAGTCTCAGTCTCACAGCGGGATTTAGGGAGCAATAAAGGTGCTCAACTCTGTCACAGGGGCAGTTGGATCCTCTGGCCCTAGTGGACCAGAAGGAAAGATTTAATTCTCAGGGCAGTGACTGACCCTTGTGGGCCATCAAGTGAGAAGGTTTTCTAGTTCTAGAAAAGGGTCCGTCAGTTTTCTTTATTTCAGTGTGGCCCAGTCGGCGCCAGACTAGGGGTCCTGTATCATCCGTATCGGGTCCCTAAATGTACAATACACTCAGGGAGGGTTCTCCGCCTCCCAACTTTCTCTCCCTTCGTTTCCAGACCCTTTCGCTGAGATGGGAGGGAAGTTGGGGGGACTCGATTTTCTATAGTAAACGGCCGGCGAGGTCTGGCGGGGAGAAGGCGGGCTTGCTAGGACCCTAAATCGGCAGTCCGAACTGCACCCAGGTCATGCTCAGAACAGATCCAGAGAACTTACGGCTTAGCTTCAGGACAGCGAAATTAAGCGAGCGAGGAGAGTCTGAGAAACTGTGGCAAGAGCTTTCCTC
>NC_133622.1:221084984-221092484 GCF_048593235.1 Sminthopsis crassicaudata | reverse complement strand
TGGAGGGTACCAGATTTTTCTGGTAGTGGAGGGGATATATATACACACATATATACATATATGTACATATGTATGTGTGTATGTACATATGTGTGTATGTATGTATATACTTCTCTTTTTGTCTTTTCTCTTCTATGTTAAAAAAGAAATGTGACCTCGCTCCATAATTGGAACATTACCTTGAATTTATTGACTCAAAACTTGTAGACAGAGAGCTCGCAGGGGACACCCGGAGTGGAGTGATTATTTTGTCATCGTTAGACGGAGTGCTCAGTTCAGGAAACCTAGAGACGAGTGCAGAGACCATCCAGTCTGGAAACCAAGAGCTCAGAATCTCGAGAACGATCGCCAGGGGTTTTTAATCTGTGCTGGGGGTTAGAGAGGTTTGAGGGAGAAGTGAAGTGGGCAGAGCGTTCAAACTTGTTCCTTGGCTGTCTCCGACTTTGCGGGTTGAAAAATCCACAGTGATAAATGGGAATTGTCTTCCTGGGAGCTCAGACGAAGCTGCGAGGGGGATTGATAGGACGGGAGTATTTGCTATTGGATACATAGCTGTGTCGGTTGTGATGGAAGAATGCCTTTTTCTGTTGTCCTTGATCAATAGCAGCAACCTGATGGTAGAGGTTGTCATGGATCCGCAGGTAGCTGAGGATGCTATTTTTTTTTGTTGTTGTTCCCCCCACCCTCTATCTCTATTTCCCCCCTTCCTTCTCTCTCCCCCCGTCTCCCTCCTTCTCTCCCTTCTCTTCCTCTCTCCCCCTTCCCTGTCCTGTCCCTCTTTCTTTCTCTGCTTTCTTTCTCCTAGGTCACAGTGGAGTGAATCAGCTCGGTGGTGTATTTGTCAACGGGCGGCCACTGCCGGATTCCACCCGCCAGAAGATCGTGGAACTAGCTCACAGCGGGGCCCGGCCGTGTGACATTTCCCGAATTCTGCAGGTGATCCTCGGCTACGCCTCCCCACTTGCTTCCAAAGGCCACCGCTCTGAACGCACTCTCTCCATCTTTTACCGTAAAAGCTTTAATTACGGACCCCCGCCCCTGCTCCCTGTCCTCCACCCTGCCCCCACCCCCCTTTCCTGTCTCCCTCACCCATCTACCCCGACTACCTTTTCAACTGGTCAGTTACCTACGATTATTCATCTGCTTTGAGGGGAAATTTTTTTAAAAGAAACTTTACTTAATTTTTTAAAATCTGCCAACTACTTTTATTTGGTAAAAGATTTATTCTCGTTACAGTTAGTGAACTGTAATATACGGAATTATATATAAACTGACATCATTTGTTCCCTCTATTCACTTCGGATTCCAAGATACCTGTGTGCCCTGGACTTTACTTTTTTTTTTTTTTTAATATAGATTTATTAGATTATAAAGACAAGGTTGTTTGGCCCCGATCCCGTTATCCCTCGTGGGCACGTTCAGGATGGAAACCGAAATAATCAATTTTCAGTTTATTTTCCCTTTTGGACCACTAACAAACCAACATATCGATTGTAAGCAGTCAAGACGATTCATTTAGTTTTTGTTCATCTTCAGGCAGGGATGAATAGAGTAGTTTTGGTTTTGGTTTTGGTTTTTAAGAACCTTTTAAATGGGTTTTTTAAAAATTCCAGATGTTTTAAAGTCTCATCACATTTGTAGTGTTTAGGGGCCACAAATGTAATTTTAAGAAAAAAAAAAACCTCTCTAAAGTAAGTTCTCATACCATTGAAGGTATATTTTTGTGTTATAGACCCATGCAGATGCAAAAGTCCAAGTGCTGGACAATCAAAACGTAAGCTTGTCCTTGTTTAATGCATACTTAAACAATTTTATTTTTGTCTTGAAATTATTAATAATGTGGTTTTCTGTCCGCTTCCCCTGTGCAGGTATCCAATGGATGTGTGAGTAAGATTCTGGGCAGGTATTACGAGACCGGCTCCATCAGGCCCAGAGCCATCGGAGGGAGCAAGCCCCGGGTAGCGACTCCCGAAGTTGTCAGCAAATAGCCCAATACAAACGAGAGTGCCCGTCCATCTTCGCTTGGGAAATCCGAGACAGATTGCTGTCGAGGGGGTCTGTACCAACGACAACATACCCAGCGTAAGTTCATGGGGATACCGAAGCAACACCTTGTCCCTTTCTCTTCGGAGTCTCTTCCTTCTCTCTCCTTCTTTCCTTCCTTCTGTTCTCATTTCTTCCTTTCTTCTTTCCTTCTCTTCCTCCTTCCCCTTTCTTCCCTTTTCTTTCCTTCTCTCCTTTTTTGCCTTTCCTTCTCACTTCCCTCCTAATTCCCCTTTAAATTCTCTCCTTTCTCATCTCTGTCTCTGTCTCTGTCTCTGTCTCTCTCTCCCCCTCCCTCCCCTTTCTTTAACTTTCTCCTCTCTTCCCTTTCTCTCTTATCCCTCTCCTCTTTCCTTCCTCCCTTCTTTTCCTTCTTCTTCTTCTTCTTCTTCTTCTTCTTCTTCTTCTTCTTCTTCTTCTTCTTCTTCTTCTTCTTCTTCTTCTTCCTTCTTCTTCTTCTCTTCTCCTTCTTCTCTTCTCTTTCTTCTCCTTCTTCTTCTTCTTCTTCTTCTCCTTCTTCTTCTTCTTCTTCTTCCTCCTTCTTCTTCTTCTTCTTCTTCTTCCTTCTTCTTCTTCTTCTTCTTCTTCTTCTTCTTCTTCTTCTTCTTCTTCTTCTTTCTCTTCTTCCTTCTTCTTCTCCTTCTTCTTCTCCTTCTTCTTCTCCTTCTTTTTCTTCTCCTCCTTCTCCTCCTCCTTTTTCTCCTCCTCCTCCTCCTCCTCCTCCTCCTCCTCCTCCTCCTCCTCCTCCTCCTCCTCCTCCTCCTCTTCCTCCTCCTCCTCCTCTTCTTCTTGCTCCTGCTCTTTCTCCTCCTCCTCTTCCCTTTCTCTAATTCTGGATTGGACCCCTCCCTTGTCTTGGTCGCCTAGGTCACTATAAGGGTGGATACAGTTTCTTTTGTCCTGTTTTAAATGATCTGAGTGTGGGGGAGTTCCTGTGATTTGTATGCTGCCAGGTAATGATTACTGGGAAGATCAGGAGATAGAGAAATTCATTTCGAAAGAGAAAGACAGAAAGAAAGAAAGAAAAAGCAAGCAAGCAAGCAAGAAAGAAAAGAATAAAGGAAAGAAAGAAAAGAACGAAGGAAGAAAAGAATGAAGGAAAAAAGAAAGAACGAAGAAAAAAGAAAAGAACAAAGGAAGGAAGGAAAGAAAGAAGGAAAGAAGGAAAGAAAGAAGGAAAGAAAGAAAGAAAGAAAGAAAGAAAGAAAGAAAGAAAGAAAAGAAAGAAAGAAGAAGAAAGAAAGAAAGAAAGAGAAAGAAAGAAAGAAAGGAGGGAGGGAGGAAGAGAGGCAGGGAGAAAAAAACTTTTTTTTTTTTTTCAAAAGGAAAAGGAAAAGAAAAAATATCTCCACTATTTGGGTGGGGGAAGGGGGGAGGAGAAGTGGTGAAAGATAGGCTGGGAGAGACAGAACTCCAGACCCACGTGCTCAAACTTTCCTAATTGTCCCTACAACCCCTCATGGTCGAGGGGGACAAACCAACTATGACAAAAGAAAACAAAGAAAATTGAAATTTTGAACTTTTTTCCGCCAGAAAATCTCAGACCATGGAGGATTGTGCTAACTCCTTGTAAAATATTAAACTAGAATGTCCCGAAGCTTTGGTTTTCGATTAACCAAGAGCATCCTTAGCTGAAAGCAGTGGAGATATTCGTTGGCTTTGGGGGTTTTTCTTCTTGCTGATGTTCAGATATTAATCTGGCCACTGTCTTGGGTCTAGGGAGAAAGGAGGCAGAACAGGGAACGAATGGGAACGTGTTTAATGCAAAGTGGTAGCGTTGGTGGCGTTTGTTTGTTTTGTTTTGTTTTTTAAACCCTTCCATGAGCTCCACTTTTGGTTCGGTTCACAGGTATCATCAATAAACAGAGTTCTACGCAACCTGGCTTAGCGAAAAGCAACAGATGGGCGCAGACGGCATGTATGATAAACTGAGAATGCTGAAATGGACAGACAGGAAGCTGGGGCACCCGCCCAGGGTGGTATCCGGGGACCTCTGTACCAGGGCAACCCACACCAGGTAAAGCACACATTCGGAGCTCGCGGGCTCTCCTCGCAGCCTCTCCCTCCATCTCTCAGCCGGGGTTCTGAGCCCGGCAGAAGGAGCTGTCACAGAAAGAAAGCGGATGCCCCCAGAGCAGAGCTAAGCAGGCAGGAGGCCAGGGCAGAGCTCGGCTCCTGACCTGCTCCTGGCGAAATGGGGCGGCTCGCAGCGCAGGGCTGGAAGGCCGGTGCCCACTGAAGATTTGCCTCTAAGGGAAAGGCAGGAAGCAGGCTAGGGAGCGGGGTCAGCTTGAGAGGAGGAGAGACAGAGACAGGGAGAGACAGAGACACACACAGAGTTCACATGAGTGTGCGTGCAAGAGCCAACCACGTGGTTCGCTATTTAAATTTTCCATTAAAATGCATCGAGAGCCCCCTTGCTGTAGGAGTGTGACAAGTTAACATACTGACAGACTGTGAGGTAAACATAATTGTATCATTTTGCTTTTTACAGTAATTGACAAATTATGTGACTGTGAGTAGGGAGCATATGGAAAGATGCGAGGAGATGCGTTGGGAGTTGCGGCCTGGGGCCTGTGGAGGAGTGGGGATCTGGTGTCCCCCAGTCAAAAAGAACACCAGCCCCCCACCTTTATGCCCCGGCCCATTCCGTTCTCCTCGTTTCCCCACCCCCACCCAACTACCCACTTCCCACTATTTTATCCCCCCCCCCCCTTTTTTCTGTAGAGGGGAAATGGTGGTAGAAGCCCCCCTGGGTCTGAGGAAAGATTGCTGGAAGCATCCATTGGCCGACTGGAGCCCAACCTTTTGGGAAAGGAGGTTTAGTGGAGGCGCTGACCTCTGCTGAGTGGGGCAGAGCAAGGAAGGAAGGGGCCCCAGCCCGAGCCCGGGAGGAAACAGTGGGAGAAGAGCAGATCGCGCGGCTCTCTCCTGGCCTCTCTTACCCCCCCCCCCCCCCTTAGGTGAATTGAGTTAGTTTGGCCCAAAATAGAAAACTGTTTTCTCCCGAAGATTAATCGGGATTTGTTGTCCCTGTGACAGGGAGATAATATGTGGGATAATGGGACGTGGCGTCGCACTCCCGGGAGCATGACTAAGCCCGGGGGGCTCCAGGTCAGGGAGGCTGGCTGACCTGGGCTGGCGAGGCAGGGGAGTGGCGCCCTCCGGGGAGCTGGCCGGGCCGCTGGTCCCCCGGCCGCTTTGGGGGTGCCTCCGCCCCCCGAGGGACGCGGAAAGGGAACGAGAAAATCAGTTAACAGTATGCGAAATATCTGCTACAAAGGATGCTTCTGTCACTCGGAAGAATTTGTTATGGGAACAATCCTGTCGCTATGTAATTGCTCATTAGAGAGCGTTTTGTTTCTCATTAAGGCGACATGAATAAGCGTCTAGTTGAAGGAGACAGCTGTAGAAATGTTCCACAGGAGACCCCTGGACACGCTGTGGCGCCGCTTGCCAATTAGACGTGTCAGCTTTAAGAGCAGAAGACAATATAGGAAGGACACTGGCAAGATAGGGAGCGAGCTTTCCCTTTTTTTTTCCTTTGGTCTACGGGCTCCACCCTTTGAGGATCCCAAGGCCTCGAAGATGGGCGAGGACTCTCCTTGACCTCTAGTCACCCCCAGAGGCTTGGCCACGTTCTCTCGGGCTCCTCCTCTTCCCCAGCCCGAGATTCGAACCCTCGGGACACCTAGATGTTGCCGGGTGTGGGCTGCGCGGCCAGGAGAGGCCGCTCTGTGCCAAAGCAGGGGTGGAGGAGAAAGAACAGGAAGGAAAGCAAGTGTCTCTCGCTTCCAGCTCACTCCTCCAGCCATTCCCGTCGGCCTTTAGGTGCTGTGGAAATTTCTCCAACTTCTCCCGTTATTAAATATCCAAATAACAAATAGCATCCTGCTTTCTCTCCTCTCTTCTCCTTTCGTCTTATTCTATCGTCTCCCATCTTCTTCTTCCCCTTTTCCTCCTTATTCTTCCCTTCCCTTTTCTTCTTCTCCCATTCCTCCCCTTCCCTATCTTTCCTTTCCTTTACTTCCCTCCCCTCCTCTTCCCTTCCCCTTCCCCCTGCCCCTCATTCCCCCTCCCTCCTCCTCTCTTCGCTTCCCTTCTCCTATCCCCTGCCCTTTCCTTTCTTTCCCCGCCCCTTTCCTCTCCTCCTCTTCCTTTCCTTTTCTCCCTTGCCTTCTTTTTTCTTCTCTTCCTTCTGACTTTCTCCCATCTCCCTGCCTCAGTAGCTCTCCCTCACCTCTCACTCCCCCCCACTCCCGCCTCCCCATCTCTGTGGATCCGTCTTTTCCATTTCCCATTTGAGTCTCCTCCCATTTTGCTTCCCTTGCTTTCCCCCTCTGCTCCTCCTCAGTTGACAGACCATACCTACAGAGGGACACACTCAGGTGTGAGAGGACCGGACTCACACGCAGATCGAGGGAGGCGTGCCCCTCCCCCCCCCCCTCTCCACCCTGGGAGAGGATGCTCTTTGCCCAAAAGAAGGGAAGGAGGCCTGTAAAACGCCCCGGTTTTTCGGGCCTCTGTTACTAGGGCTGGGTTGTGGGCACCCCGGTGACTCGCTTGTCAGTAGGGCTCAGGTTGGGCCCCATAACGAAATCTAGCCGGGGACTGGGAAGGGCCTCGCTCCGCCGGGGAAAAAGGTCCGCAAACCGTAGGAACTTCCTTCCGAGAGAGCTAGGTTCCGACTGGGCCAAACTGACAGGAACGAACTCAAAAACATTCTGGGACCCAGCTACGGCTAAGGATGTGTGCTGAGACAGGCTCGTGGAAGGAAGCCCCCAGATCTCTTTCTGACTCCCGGACCCCCGGGGGGAGGAGGCAGCCAGGACTCCGGGGCTAGCGGTCCCCATCCGCTCCCGCAGAGAAGCAGGGGCAGGGGGGGGTGGGGGCGGAGAGCCCTTTCAGGTGCGTCCGCACTTTCCCGCCAACCTGCCGGGCCTCTATCCGCTCCCAGCCGCGCAGGCGCGGGGCCGGGGGTGGGGCAGCCGCCAGCATTAGGACCCCCGGGAGCAGCCCAGAAGCGCCTGGGGGGAGCGGTTCTCTGCTTGGCGCCCCCCAATCTTAGCCGCCCCCTCCCCGGCTCCTCCTTCCCTCCGCCGGCCCTTGGCCGGACTGGGCTTGGAGAGTCCATCGCCGGCGCAGCATAAGGCGAGGTTAGGTCTCAGAGGGGGACAAATATGGTCTCAATCTGATAGACGCCATGCGGCAGTGAATGAAATAAGGAGGACACGGCCTGGAGGAACAAAAAGGCAATTCTATCCGGCGGCAATTCTCCCGGGAGTCTGCGGGCAGAGGGATCACTGAGGCACTTGTTCTTATCTCCGCCACCCACCCCTCCCCCACGTTAGAGAGCCCCAGCCCTCGATAGGATTTAGACACTTTCTCTTTCAACAGATGCTGCGGTGTTTTGATCCGCGTTCCGTAGCTGAAAGGTGCAGACATTGCTTTGCTATC
>NC_133622.1:221042484-221082484 GCF_048593235.1 Sminthopsis crassicaudata | reverse complement strand
TTCTCTCTTTCTCTCCTCATTTCTCTGTCTCTTCATTTCTCCCTCCTTCTCTTTCATTTTCCTCTTTCACTCCTCATTTCTGTCTCTCTCTCTCTTTCTCTCTCTCTCAATTCTCTCATTTTTCTCTGTCTCTGAATCTCTCATTTCTCTCTCTTTCTCTCTCTCATTTCTGTCTCTCATTTCTCTCATTTCTTTCTCTTCTCTCTCTCTATTCACATTCTCTTCTCTCTCTCTCTCTCTCTTGTCTCTCTCATTTCTCTCTGTCTCTGTCTCTCTTTCTGTCTCTGTCTCTCTGTCTGTCTGTCTGTCTCTCTCTCTCTCTCTCTCATCTGTCTGTCTCTGTCTCTCTGTCTGTCTCTGTCTCTCTCCTGTCTCTCTCATTCTCTCTGTCTCTGTCTCCCCTCTCCCTCCCCCGCCCCCCTCCCCCTTCCTCCTCCCTCCTCCTCCTCGCTATAGAAAAGGCGAGCCCCCTGAACGCCATTGAGGAGCCCAGGCCCGGGGGACAGTGATTAATGATAGTTAGAGCAGCGAGGTTAACATACTTCACTGAAAAGTCTGTTGACTGGGCCGCTTGTAACACAATGTGGCCCGCTGCACGCCTCAAGAGAATCCTTTTGTTGTCGCTTATTCTCATTGTGGCCTCCAGATTCTGCCCACGAAAGTTTGCCACACGCTCCTGCCCCAGGAGTTTAATAGTTTCCCTTACTCCCCGGGCTTTGTGCGCCGCTGAAAAGCAGCCCCGCGCTATTCAAGTGTTGGTGGTCATCTCAATAGATCTCCCGAGGCCCATATGGTGACCAGTGCCGATGAATCCGCCTGTTTAAATGGGGGAGAAAGTTGGGTTTTGAAACATTTCAGAGCGCCTGAAAGGATCCCACTAGATCCTGTCACAATCCCCCCGCGCTTTGAACGCATCGCCCATTGTCCCGGGTTATAAATGATATTCCCCGAGAAGTCGATTCCCACCCCACTGGGGCTTCGCGGCCCCCCTCGCGCCACCCCCACCCCAGCCCCCGAGTGCGAGCCGTCCCGAGCCCTTCGGGAACCCAGGCTGGGGGGGAGGAGGAGGAGGAGGCGGCCTCCTTTAGAGTCCTCCAAGGGGAGCTGAGGACAAAAGAAAAGCGGGGCTGGGGGCTGGGGGGTCCCCTCTGGGAGTCCCCCTCTACACTCCCCACCTTCAAGCATCCCTCTTCTCCCCTCCTGGAGTTGCCAACCGGGCGGAGGAGCTTCCCAGGCACCCAACTAGTCCAAGTACATACACAACCGGGGGAGGGGGGGCAAAAACAATAATAATAATAAAAAAAAAACTTTCCCTTGTTTAATGATAGAAATTACATTAAAAGTGGTGGAAATGCCCTAAATTAAAAATGTACCACTTAAATGACATGCCAAGGGGCTCAGCTGTGGGGTAGCATATTTAGCTAGTTAGTGAACTCTCGACTATTTCTTTTTTAAAATTACACGTTGAAATTTTAAAAGAAATCTTACTTTTCTCTGGTGCAACACATTACAAAGAATGGACAGTCCTTTTATCTAAATATAAAATTCCATTTTCAGCAATTATAGCCTGTTCTTGGTGATGATATAATTACAGCTGTGCTCAGTAATAGGTGTCAAGGCAATACACACTCATACAATAGTTGAATAAAACTAGAGAACAAAGCGAGTACTTCCAAATTCACAACCTTTAAAATGAAATTGACTGTGCAGAATTCAAATAAAAACTAGATAAATATTTTTTAAAAAAGATTACAAGCTTGGTTTGGTTTCTTAATAGCATTTTCTGCAAACCTATCAACATCTAATTGATTAGCTCGGAATTACTGATTATGGATAATCTGAAATGCTGAACGTCACTTATTTTTAATGTAGCCATAGGTAAATAAATTCCACAGGGAAAGGGAGCGTGGTGGTGAGGAGGCTTCTGGGCAAAGCTTCTTTAAGAGAGAGAGAGAGAGGGAAAAAAAAAAAAAGCCAGGATGACTTTCATCTGAAACTACTTTGGTGTCTGTTTTGTTCTACAAAGGAATGGGATTCTGGAGCCTGCCTTTCCATTTTTTCCTCTTGGTTAAAGTGGAAGAAAATAAAAGGCCAGGTCATTGAGTTCCCCCTCATTGGAGGGCACGGGTTTCTTGGGAATGTTTCAGGGAGGCTGTCAGAAAATCCTGCTGATGGAGTCTGAGGCTGGACCAGAGGAGCCTTTAGGAATCCGAGTTACTCTGATTTTTTTCTTAATGTCCTATTTTTTTTTATTGTTGTTGTTGTTGTTCCAGATGGCTGCCAGCAACAGGAAGGAGGGGGGGAGAACACTAATTCCATCAGCTCAAATGGAGAAGATTCAGATGAAGCCCAAATGAGACTTCAGCTGAAGCGAAAACTGCAAAGAAATAGGACATCCTTTACCCAAGAGCAAATTGAGGCTCTGGAGAAAGGTGATGGAGTTTTTCAAAGCAGAAAAAAAATTGTAGATCAAAGCAGTGATGCATTTGAAATACAGAGAACTAAATTTAACCATGTGTAGAATAAGTGAAAAAATTCGGAATATTCCCAATGGACCCGGAATTCAAAGACTCTAAATCTTATCAAAAAAGATGAGTTTGGTTGTTTTGGTTTCTCAGTCTCTGTAAGTCATTTTAATGACAGTTTAACTTAATTTGGATGGAGAAAGTCCTTCCAGGTATTTAGTAATAGCCTCACCAAGGGCAGTGGTGAGAGTAGGAGAGGGGGAAAAAAAAGAGTTCAGGGTTCAGATGGAGGCTGACTCACTTTGGGCAGCCCTGGCATTGAAACGCGCATTTGTTCTTCCAGAATTCGAAAGAACCCATTACCCAGATGTGTTTGCCAGAGAGAGACTAGCTGCCAAAATAGACCTACCTGAAGCAAGAATACAGGTACGCTAGGGACTGGGTAATTAAATGCTTTGTGATTCCCACATTTGGCTCTTCCAAAGACAAAGGCACAGCTAACTACCACTATTTATTTATATAAATCACAACAGACCCAGCTAACCAGCTGCACAGTCCTAAAAACTTTGCTGTTCCAAGAGGTTTCACTGGCTGCAGATAGTGGGGGAGGTGCTGGCAACTGGGGTGAAAGGTGGCGGTGGAAATGGCGAAGGGGGGAGGGGACGAGACAGCTTTTTTTTTTTTTTTTTCTTTTTTCTTTCTTTCTTCTTCTTGTTTTTTTTTTATTTTTTTTTATTTTGGAGCTTTTTTTTTTTTTATGTTCATCCCATCCTTCCTGTTTCCAGGTATGGTTTTCTAATCGAAGGGCAAAGTGGAGAAGGGAAGAGAAATTGAGGAACCAGAGAAGGCAGGCTAGCAACACACCCAGTCACATTCCCATCAGCAGTAGTTTCAGTACCAGTGTCTACCAGCCAATCCCACAACCCACCACTCCCGGTAATTTTGAGACAATGCATTTGTTTTTAAGTCTGTCCACTGAGTCCTAGGGTGTGACTGTGACGAGAGTGGTGTGACAGGCCAATTGTTTTTGTTTCTATTTCTTCTCTCCTGCAGTGTCATCCTTCACCTCAGGCTCAATGCTGGGTCGGACGGACACAGCCCTAACAAACACATACAGTGCTTTGCCTCCCATGCCCAGCTTCACGATGGCCAACAACCTGCCTATGCAAGTGAGTGGACCCGGGGCGGGGCGGGTTCATGGGGAACGTTCAGGTGGTGTCTATCTATGGGGCAGCCCCTTGCCCTCCCCTCCCCCCCACAAATAATTTAGACTTCCCTCCCTCTCCTTCACCAAATAATTCCTGCCATAGGGAGAGTCCTGAATTTGGAGTCAGGAAACCTGTTTCCAAAGTGCAGCCTGACCCCACAATGTTTGTATGACTCCATTTCTTCCTCTCTGACTGATTACAGAGTGTCCAAAGTTGCTTTAAATCTATGATCCATCATGGGACCGATCATGAGTTTCAAGACAAGTCAAACAAACCTATTCTAATTGGTGTTGCCCCCGATCCCCTATGTTAAAAAAAGAAAGTCAGTTGACCAGGACCAATCAGATGAATTGGAAGCTTTCTAGACACAGCCTGAAGGTGGTAGGTGGGACTCAGGGGTGTGGGATGCTCGGCGATTTAGGGGCAGTATAACTGACCACATCGTCTCCGTGAGCCTCAGTTTCCTCAGCTGTAAAGTCCATGAAGGGGTCAGGCTAGATGACCTCTGAAGTTTCTTCCAGCTTGAAATCTGGAATCTTAGGAAAGTCATTTAACTTTTCTGATCCTCAGCTTTGTCACCCGTAAAATGAAAGGAGATGATTTAGTGGTGAGGGATCTAAAATGATGATTTTATGGTCGCTCGTTTGACTTGTGGGTCAGTATGTATCTAGAATTATCGCTCTGGATCAGAATAATGATGATGATAATAATAAATTCATTAATTTTTGCAATGCGATTGGGGTTAAGTGGCTGATCCAAGCTCACAATCTCGTGATTGTTAAGTTTCTGAGATCAGATTGATTTGAATTCAGGTTTTCCTGATTTCAGAGCTCTATCTACTTGATCTAGCTGCCCTTGGATTAGGATTTAGGTCAGAACATGGAGGGCATTCAGAAGATATTTAACTCCTATATTTTATTTAGTAAGGGAGGAAAAAATAGATTCCTTGATATTTACATGGCAGGGTAGTTTTAAACTATCAGAGAAGCTCATCTAGTCTTTGCATCCCATAATAGGCGAATTTGAAAGAAATGAAGTGAAAATGCAGAAATGTGCTTGTCCTTTCAATAGACTAAATAAATGGCAGTTTGTGGGATTTGCTCTTGCCTGGTATAAATGAACCACTCATCCCCTCTCAGCCTTGGTTGTCGTTCAAGGCAGATCTATCTGGCTTTGTAAAAGTATCCCAGCTTCATATCTTCCTCCCAGAAACTAATTCTAGTCCAGAGGGTAAGAATTACATCTTCCTCCTTGCAGATTGCAAAAACACTTGCCCAGATCTCCTTTTTTTTTTTTTTTTTTTTTTTTTTTTTTTAATAATTAGAGAAGCATTACAGGGAGAGATTAGTCAGGTTCTAGTTTTTGCCAGTAACTATCAGAAGGAGGCAGATGGAGCAGGAGGTCTGGATTCAGGAAGATCTGAGTTTAAATATAGCCTCAGGCCCGTACCAGGTGTGTGACCCTGGACAAGTCACTTAAACCTGTTTGCCTCAGTTTCTCATCTGTAAAATGAGCTGGGGGATGAAATGTATCTTTGGCAAGAAAACCCCGAATGGGGTCCCAAAGAGTCAGAATTGAAATGACTAAACAACAAAGAAAAGTCCCCATGAGACAGATCTAGGTTTATAAAGATTGTTTCCCCACAATTTCTAGTGTTCTTTTAAAGATGAGCCATGTGGATGTCTCCATAAGGTGTATGCTTCATAGCCTGTACAATTACAGGATTGAAGCAATAGAATTGAAGTGATCTGGGGGGACAATAATCAGGGGAATTGTTCGAATATTTATTTGGATTGCATTGGGATAGTAATAGCTGGTGGCCCATTCAAAACAAATTAGGGGATTAACAATACAAAGCTTGATTTTTACCATCTCTGTCATGAAATTTTCCAGAAGCCAGCCTACCTAGTGGTAATGACTGCTGGCATGTTGTATGCTGGAATGGCTGATGGGCATTCTAGGATTTCCTGATATTAGCAGAATAATTCTCCTGTTTTAATAGAGCCACATTGAATCTTATATAATTTGAGTCAAAACAGGAGCAGCATCAGGGCTGCTGGGAGGATAAAAGGGAGGGATAATGTATGGGACAGACAGATCTTTGAGAACAAGAAAAGGTGTGATATACACTCAAAGTGTGATTATTATTAATTCTTATTATTCACACATAGGAGCCCTGAGGTGAGAGTCAGTGCACTTTTTAATTAGTTAGGAATGACTGTCTTTCTTTTCATTAGTGTGCTTATTAACCATTATGGAGTATCTAGAATAATTTTATTTACACAGTTCCACAAAGACAAGTACTCAGTGGTCAGAACCTTTAGCGAATTAGTGTTTCTTGGGAGAAGTTTGTATTACTGCTATTTCTTGGGACTTCCTAATGAATAAACTGCCCCTACTCTGACCCCATTGACGTTATTATATCATATTTAATTGGCTGTAATGTCAGGTAAATTCCCTCGTCTTTATTCAGGCCTTTTCTGAACCCTTACTTTAGGGTGAAATGGAGCAAGTTGCTGTTGGTGGTGGTGTGTTTGTGTGCATGTAGGGGAATGGATGGATCCCCAAATTTATGTGTATATTTTTGTGAGTAAATATGACCTGCAAAGCTGATTATTAGGTGTTTGTTTTGTAGACAAGGTGAAAAAATTCATTCCCGTCATCCCAGAAGCTCACAAATTTTTTTTTTGCTACATATTTTGCTGATATCAATAAGATTGTACATTTCCAAGATAAAATAAAACAGGTAAACATCTTTTAGTTATCTGAAGAATTCCAAATCGCTAAATGCCAAATATTATGCTCGCCAAAATAAATCAATTGTCCAAATTTCTCAGTTTTCCTTGGATATCCGATGCCTTTATAGATGTTGCCGTGGTGAAAGGCAATGGAAATGATGGCCGTGGCCATCTCTGCCTGGGACATAGCAGCTGTTTGATGACCATTGGTTGGAGTGAAATCCTACTAGGTTTCTACTATTTAAATAGAAGACTTCCTTTAATAAACACAACTATCTACTACAATATTTCATAGGGTTCCACTGTGTTGGTTCAGTGCAAGGAGAAGCAATATAGATTTGGAGTCGGAAATCTCAGGAGTGAATTTATACTTAGCTACTTAGCCTGTGACTTTGGACGACTTTCACCAGATTTTGTTTTCCTTAAAAAAAAAAAAAAAAAAACAACCACCAAAAAACCTAGTTGGATGAGTGAGTGACCTCTAAGAGCCTTTATAGCTTTAAATTAAATTAAATTAATTCCTGTTGAAAAATCAGAACTTATATGCACTTTAAAAAACGAGTACAGTTGCATTCTAGGAGCATTTCTCCGTAACTCTTTTCCTTTTTCCTGACAGCCCCCTGTCCCCAGCCAGACCTCCTCTTATTCTTGCATGTTGCCCACTAGTCCGTCGGTGAATGGACGGAGTTATGATACTTACACCCCTCCGCACATGCAGACACACATGAACAGTCAGCCAATGGGCACTTCTGGTACCACTTCAACAGGTGAGTGGCTCCTGCTCCTCCCGTTGTTTAGTCTTAACACGGAATGGTCCTTCTCTTTCTGGTTCCACCAGCTCCCTGCTCTAGTTAATCCCCAGCTTCACATACCTTTGGGTGGCTTTTGTTTCTTTTTGGGGTATGTGTCTGGGTTTATCATCACACTTAACAGGTTTATTGTAGTCTCTAAATTGGGGCAATCCTGAGTTTAACCATTTTGATTGATATTGATCTCTCTTGCTTCTGTCTGTTACTAAAATAATTTATTGGAATGTAAAAAAATTCAATAGAATCCCTCCTTTAGCAGCTTCTGAAGCACAGCCAAGATCTCTAATTGTGTTCAGACAGAGGCTACTAATAGGTTTCCATGTTCTCTGATCACTTCTGTCCTTTATAAATAAATACTTTGCAAAGGCAGAATGGCACTGTCATGGGATTTGTATTTGGAGGACCTGGGTGTGGAACCCTGATCTGCTATTTAGCCCTTAACGTGACCTTGACCTTCAATATCATCAATTCTTAGTTTTCTCAATTATAAAATTGGAGTTGAATTAAGTGTCTTCTAATTTTGAATCTTTGATATAGTATGGATGCTTTCTCAGGTCACAAATATTTGAAAAGACTTTTGTCCTTTATTTTTAACTTTTACCCTTTTGAAAAATACCAGTTGATCTGTTATAAATGATCTAAATCGGTCTCTCTATGTCTACACATATATTATATATGTTTATATTTATGTAGTTATAAAATGTATGTATGCATATATATGTATATGAATAATCACTATGAATTTTATATTTTGGAAGATTAAAACAATTCCACATCGGTGCATGTCAAAAAAAGGAAAGTTTATTTTTGCATATGTATTTATATGGATTTTTTTCTTCTCCCTTTTAAGGCCTCATTTCCCCTGGAGTGTCAGTCCCAGTTCAAGTTCCTGGAAGCGAACCTGATATGTCTCAATACTGGCCACGATTACAGTAAACAAACAAAAAAGAAAGAAAAAAGAAAGATAGAAAGAAAAGAAAAGGAAAAGAAGCGAGTTACTTCAGTCAGTGACTATATGTGGACAATAACAGTTGGATATTTTAGGAATATTTTATAAAGGAAGATCAGCTGTGAGAAGTGCTTCTGGATTACAACTGTGTCCTGTATCATACCATACCACTTGGAGAAAAAAAGACTTTACCCACGGACCTTTGTAGAGAGAAGGCATTGTATCAGTTGGAACAAATCTTCATTTTGGTATCCAAACTTTTATTCATTTTGGTGTATTATTTGTAAATGAGCATTTGTATGTTATAATGAAAAACAAAGAACAACGTGGACTAGATGGATGTTTCTGATCTGTGTTGGTCATGAAGCTGTTAAAAAAAAAAGGAAGCCATGATCAACGAGTTCTGCCACAAATTTAAGAGTTTTTATCAAGATATATCGAATCCTTCTACCAATCTGTTCATAGGTGATGGACTGACATTCTGAGTTTGTATCATTCCATCCCATATAATGAAACCTGGAACAATACGCACTAGACTTTTGTAAGAAAAAAAAAAATCTGTTGGGTTCCCAAAGGTTGTTAACAGATGAAGTTTATGTGCAAAAAAAAAGAAAAAAAAAAAAAAAAAAAAAAAGAAAAAAGAAAAAAAAAAAGGATATGAGAGAACTTCAAAGAAAAGTTGATAGATAAAAAAGGTAGATTGTGTCTTCGATATAATCCAATTTGTTTTATGTCAAAATGTAAGTATTTGTCTTCCCTAGAAATCTCCCAGAATGATTTCTATAATAAAGTTAATTTCATTTATATTTGACAAGAATACTCTATAGATGTTTTATACACATTTTCATGCATCCTAAGTTTCTTTTTTGGTCAGCAAAGGTTAATTGTTCTTAGCTAGACTTGTACTGCTGTTCACAGTCCAATCATTTTTGTGCATCTAGAATTCATTCTAATCAATTAAAAGTGCTTGCAAGAGTTTGAAACTTAAGTGTTTTGCAGTTGTTCACAACTACATATCAAAATTAACCATTGTTGATTGTAAAAACCATGCCAAAGCCTTTGTATTTCCTTGATTATACTATTTTCTTTTTAACCTCATAGTGTGCTGGTGCAAATTTTGTTTCCATATTGGGGTAACATTTTCTGTGGACTATTCTTTTCAAATCAGATTCTGTTTTAAATCTGGAAGGCTCCCCAGGAAATAGTTCTTAGAGATTCACCCAAACCGGAAAGGAATGTTTCAGACAAAGAAACTCAATTTCATCTGTACAAAGATATCGGATCTGTGCCCGTGTAGATCTGGGAAACGTACGCAAGATGGTTGGTTTTGGAAAAAACAGGCTAAAGAACTCAAAAATTATTTACAAGGCAATTAAATAGGCTTCGATTTTCAAATTAGGGCTGGGATTTTCAATCTGGCCAGACTTCAGTGGGCAGCCCATTTCCACCGGGGTTTCTCTGAAGTATATTCAAAAGTAGATGTGCTTATTCAGAACTCTGAAAGCTCCTGCTTTTCTTGTGCTTTCTTTCCACCTCCCCCCAGCCCCACTTGCACAAGAGGCATCATTTCCCATTGAAACTCTCCAGCTGTTCCCATTTGAGTCTTGCTTTCTGTGGGGCTGTGTAGGGTTGGAGAGTGGAGGGGGGATGTTGCATGTCAAGGAATAATGAGAACAGACACATCAACAGGCATCCACAATGCGGATTGTGACTGGCTAGGAAAAGTTAAAGGCCGTCAGTCATTGGCAGCCCAAGCCAAACATTCCCACATCGATGGGGCCGGTCCATTGTTGGGCAGTTGTTCTTTGCAGGGAGAAACAGATTGGATCATGCTGAAAGTGGCCGCTGGCGGCCCGAGTTCTGAATTCAAGTGGAGTGAGCCCAAGTAGGCCTCTGAGAAGGGAAAGGGATCCTCAGAGGCTCGTGGTTTTCCTCAGAAACACAGGAGTGGATAGGGAGGAGGTAGCCACCGTATACTTGGGCCCGAGGCTGGGGATCCTGGGAGTCGGGGTCGAATCCTCCCACAGGGAGGAAGCTCTGGGGACGCGTGCTTGCACAAGGGAGCTCATGTGTGTTCGCTTGCATGTGTGTACATAGGAGTCTCATGGTCATAAGGCAAAAGAGGAAATATAGAAAATATTGGAGACCTGCTCCCCCTCTTTAGTAATACTACTTTCTAACAGAACTTTGGGGCAATTCATGTTGATGTGTCCATTTCTGAGCATCTTCCTGTCATCCCTTCTCTGTTCTGTTTGTGAACCGCCTCCCCACGGGCAGAGCTGCTCCACACCGGGATGGCCCTCCTTGGTCTTTCCCCTCCCTCTCTTATTTTGTCTCTTCTTTTCCTCCGACTCTCTTTTCTCTCTCCCTCCTGTCGGCACGAGAATACACATGTGGATAGATGCAAACTGGTGACACACAACACTTGGGGAGTGCAGATGTTCTGATGCACAAACGCGCTCGCATAGTGACCTCTTCTAATGCGGAGCCGGACGCTTCCACCTCCTGACATTTTGCTGTCAGGGCTTCCCCAAAGAAAGGATGGGGAAGGGCCACGTGTGCGCCCCCAGCCTTCCTGCAGGGGCTGGCCTTGGCCCTCCACCGCCTGGCTGCTGATACCTATGGAGGGATGCAGGGGAGCAGCCGGTTGAGCTTGTGTGTCTGTCTCTGGATGTGGCCTGGTTCTGCCAGAAGATGCTGTTGTTCTGTGGAAGTCCAGATCCTGCGGCCCAGCCGGCTGAAGGCTGCCCCTGCCCTGGGGAGAGGCCGCTCCTTCTGGAGGGGGGACCGCAGCCTGTCACTGGGGGCAGAGCTCTACCTGAGCCAACCTGGCCTAGACCCTGGGGCTGTGTCAGCTGCGCCCAGCCGGCCGGCAACAGCTGCCTGGGAGAGGCTGGCCTTTTGTTCACTCTGGAGATGATTTATTCCGATTCATCTATTCACAGATACATATATACATACATATATATATATATGTGTATATATATATATATATTCCATTTGTAAATACATCTTTCCTTCCTTCTTTTCCTATCTTCCTTTTCCTTCTTCCCTTCCTTTTTTCTCTTTCCCTTCTTTCCTTCTTTCTTTCCTTCTTTCTTTTCCTTCCCTTCTTTCCTCTCCTTTTCTTCCTTCATTTCATTCCTTCCTTTTTTCTTCCTTCCCTTCTTTTTTTTCTTCCTTTTCTTTGTCTTTCTTCCTTTTTCTCTTTCTTTCCTTCCTTTCTCTCTCTGTCTCTCTGTCTGTCTCTCTCTCTCTCTCTCTCTCTCTCACACACACACACACACACACACACACACACACTGCAAATGGAAGCTCTTTAGAGATAGTTGCATCTGCTCTCCTAGCCCAGGATCTGCTGATGAGCAGGGTCACTCTCAGAAGACCTGGATTGTACAATCCATTGTTTCTCAACAGAATTATTTTGCTCTATAGCAAAGGACAAAGCTAATTGTTCTTTTAATAAACATTCTCATCAAGTGAACCTGAGTGGAAAAATCTCTATCACAAAAATAGATTTCCTTGTCTCAAAAAAAGACTGATATTTCCTCAAAGAGAAGCCTCCTGTTAATAGGAAATTACTTCCTGGGACCGGTCACTAACAACCTTTGGTGCTTTCTGTTTCAGTTGTAACTGGGCTTCCCAAGATAGATTTGTGAAATGTTATTTAAAATTCATCCTTTTTCTATGGATGGATTTTTATCTTAGAGAAGCCTCACACGGGCTTCTGGTTCATTTCTTTCTGCTCTGGGCATCAATGTTGACAAGATTGAAGAATTGACTCTTCTCCACTCCAGCTGTCTGGATAATAAGTTTCGCTGAACAGGGCTGAACACATCTTCTCTTTTTCCCTTTTTGAAAGGATAAACTTTGATCTAGTTGTTCAATTGAGTTCCAAACAACTTGGCATTCAGTTTTAAAGTTCCAAGAGTAAACACTTAAGGTTGGTTTTGCTTGCATTGGATGCTGTTAATGGTGGCTCTTGCTGGAAGGAGTCACTGGATGCTTTGGGAATGTTATTATTAAAGGACTTAATGAAATTGAGAGAGAGAGAGAGAGAGAGAGAGAGAGAGAGAGAGAGAGAGAGAGAGAGAGAGAGAGAGAGAGAGAGAGAGAGAAAGAGAGAGAGACAGAGAGAGACAGAGACAGAGAGAGACAGAGACAGAGGCAGGCAGAGAGAGATGTAGAGACAGAAAGACAGAGAGACATGTAGAGACAGAAAGACATAAAGAGAGAGAAAGAGAGAGAGAGAGAGAAGCAGAGATCTGAGGGAATCTTTAAAATGAGGAAATAATCAAGAAATTGATCCCAGACAGCTGCTTCTTCTTGAAGTAACCATAACCTGAGTGGGTTAGTTTTGAGAGATCTGGGAGGAAAAAGGTTCAATGAGAAATTAAGAGGAGGAGATTACGTTATGGTGACTGTACAGAAATTCAGAAAGTTCTGAAGCTCAGGTGTCTGAGTCAACTGAAATAGTCAAAATATTGACCTCCTATTAAAGACAGCAAACCTATTGGAAGGAACCAATGCTACATGTCAGGTTTTGAAGTTAGTATACTAGAAATATTTAAAACAGCATGATGAAATCTTTGAAATTAAGTATGTTGTTCTTCAGTGAATAATTGAAAGACAAAAGCTTTCTAGATATCTCATATTTCACTTAATATGAAAAGGAGTAGGTTAGAGATAGGACTACTTTGGGTAGGAGATTAAGTTACTAAGTCATCTTAGTATGTATTAATACAAATAAAATTTCTAGAAGAAAAATATTTTGAACTCTTTTCCTTTTAGGGAAACACCTGAATCTGATTTTCATAAGACCTACATATTTGTCTTTTTATTGCCACCAATGCACTTTTATTGAGTTTGCAAAGTTTTAAAAAATATTTAAATCAAAGGTTTAAATGTGTATATCCAGTTCCTATAGTACTTATCTACTTGCAAAGCATATATTAACTAGTAGTTGGCTGTTAATTTTATAGACACCGTAGCCAGGGAAGTAAATCAATGACCTATTAAGTATTTTGACAAGCAATTTACATATTTGATGACTTCAGTTCTTCTTTTCAGAGTCAAATCCAATATAATTGTTCAGTTGTGTTTGTATCAAATGAATTACAATATGGGGAAAAGAAGAGATTAGTTTTGTTAAAATAATAACCTGACTACAAATATTCATTTGAATGCGTTCAAATTGTTCATAATTACTTTCAAAGGACACAGGAAAGCTTTTGTTCAGTGTTTTTTTTTTTTTTTTTTAGTTATTTATAAAGCCTAGACCAAATCAATTCTTGAAGTCTGTTGAGATTTTTAAAAACACCTTTGCTTAAAATATATCAAAGTCTCTAAATTTTAACTGACAGATAAGGTCTGAAACTTTGTTTTGAAAAGAAAATTGATAAGAATTTGTGTCTTTAGGAATTAAAAGAAATGGGGAAAAAAACCCTGAGACATTCTTAAAAAAAAAAAAAAAAAGAAAAAACCCCTGATTGTTACTACTAATGAAATAGCAGCTGAAAAAAAATAGTAGTCTTTTTGATTTTTATCACAAAAAATAAACTGGTAGTGACAGGATATGATGGAGAGATTTGACATCCAAGCAAATCACTGTCATTGATTCAATTATTCTAATTCTGAATAAAAGCTGTATACAGTATGTGTTTATGCTACAGTGAATTTTTTTAAGTGATTGACAGTCATCATATTAGTTAGACAGTTTTAAAAGCTAAGTCTTTGTTTTATGCAATGTGGTCAAGAACAAATAAAGTGAAATTTGTAACATATTAAAAGTAGGCCACTTGAAAATGTTAGTTATAATCACATCAAAATAGAATAACATACATGAAAATATATTTTGGAAACCCAGTTTTCTCTCTTTGGTCTTTTTAGTTCATTTAAAAGGAGAGTCATTGTCGAAAGATACACATGTTATCTTGCAAGTTATATTCACTGCTACCTATTTTGTGCCAGGGTCACCTTCAGCACATGTATAAAAATTCAAGAAACGGAAACGTGACTTCAAGATAAGAGTTGTTGCTACCACTCTGTTTGAACAAAATGTGTGCAGCTTTGCATGTGTATGGATAATGGCCTCCCATTCTTAGGAGATCTACCCAGAGGAGGAGCTGAATGAATAGTTGTTAAATGACCAACTTTCCAGAATTTACTGATGAAGATGAGTTGGTTGATTTAAAAAAAAAAAATCCTCTACCATTTGGCTTCAAGTCGTGGTTCTGTACTGCTTCCCTACCCAGCATCAGTGCCCCTTTTTGGATAGCTTGTCATTAATAAAGCTGTCAGTTTGGATTTCAATCTTGACCTCTGTTTGGTGACATGATTTTACGACGCTCTCTTCAAACATTCAGGATTACTGTGGTGAGCTGTAGAAGGCCATCGATTCATTTTCTAGGCTGTACAAATTTGGATCACTGCAAGTTTGTTTTAATACATTTAGTAACTAACAAGGCAGATGTGTTATCATCAACGGTTTTATCCTCAGATTGTTTTTTTATTAATTTAATAATTTACATAATAGAATGCATATGACATGCTAGCACCCTTCAATATATATGGTTCTGATACATTTCCCAAATTAGCCATGTCCTGCTCTGCCCAATCCATAATATTTCCAGTGGCATTTTCAGAAATAAAGAGTAATGATGATTCTCAGTTATTATGTAGTTTTTGATTCTCACAAGGTTTCCATAAACTATCTCTAATTATTATTTTTTTGCATAGACAAAAAAAAAAAAAAAACTAAGTGCACCACTGTCCACTGTAGAATAGCACAATCATTTTTTGGTGCTGACGTTTTTATTTAGAAATAAGGCATTAATTACTATTCCAACTGAGAATATAACATAATTCTTGAAAAATATCTTATTGATGCTGTTTGCTTTTACATTGCAATTATTTCTGAAAAGATTTCCCTCTTTGAAATTTAGCCTTAATTTGTAAAAACAAAAACAAACAAACAAAAACCCCAAGTAAAACCATCCCAAAGAGTGGTTGCATCTGACAATGTATACTACATTCTGCCCTAGCAGTTCCCCACTTCTCAACAATAAGGAGGAAGGTAGTTTTCATTAGTTAAATGATAACTTTTAAATGGAGAAATATTTCAGTTAGTTTTCTAGAAAAAAACAAAACAAATCTATAATTAAAAAACACTCAAGAGAAAAGGCACCATTTAAAAAATTCTTTATGAGGATTTAAGATTGTTGGGTTCAATCATTAAAAAAGATAATTTACACAAGCCAATGGTAACCGAAAAGAGGGTACAAAGAGCGTGTCGGAGGAGTCTGAGGAAGGCCACTGAGTACAGTCCCTAGAAGTCCAGGTGCTCTTTGCCTCCGGCCACAACGCTACATCCCAGGCTCAGCTGTTTGGCGGATTCCACCAGATCCCGTTTGCTTGAGCGGCTCACTGTGTCTGACAAGTCTGGAGGCAAATGCAGTCGCTGTAGCAGGAGATATTGGGGTGGGGGAGGAGAAAAATGTAATTAATTTTGCTTTCGTTAGCATACTTCAGCATGCAATATTCTGCTCTGTTGATCAGCATTCCGCCTTGCATATGAAATTCCCGCTCAAACAGTTTCCCAGACTTATATCCATTAAATTACAAGCAATTCCTACTAGATTTTGACGAACTTCAGCCTTTCCAGAATTGGGATAAAAACATTAAATGGAAATTTCCTGAGCACAACTCTAAACTTTTTAAAGTTTTCTCCATTGAACTGTAAATAAAATTGTGGTTCTACACCATCACAAGATTATATTCAATAGCAAAGCAAGACAATAAGACAAATCACAGTAGATTCGTGAAAAGAAAATATTGCTTTGAGGAAGAAGAAAAAGTCAGGTCCATTAAGTGATCCCTGTCATAGCTATAAACTGCTATTCCGTATTCTGTGTGTAACTCAATGTGGCTTCAGTAAGTAGGGAACCAGGAGGAGCAACCTTTTCACAAATGCCTATTTTATTTTATTAGGTTTACCCTATATCAAGACATCTAGGCTGATTTCTCCAGGACTTTACACTTTTCACAGAAATACAGAGAAAAACTCAAAGGCTTCCCAACACAAAGGTCAATGGTTTTCATGTCCGGATATGGCAGCAACAGAATTTGTGTTAGGGCTGTTTGCTCACCATTCTTCAGCATTAAGCACGTTGGGCCCAGAAGGTACCAGTGTTTTCAAACTGTCTTGTCGATCTCAATTTTCCCATTTTGCATTATATTTATGGTCATAACCTATTTTATACAAAACCAATATATACAAGAAAGGTCCTTTTTGTTTTTTAAATAATTCAACAACACATTGGAGAATCTATACAAGTGAATCCAAACAAGCCTCCCCAATGACTTACTACACAAGATTCTAGACCTAGACTCCAAATCTAGTACTTTCTGCTGCACCAAGAGCTCTTAGCTGAGTCTTCAGGTGTTTTCTATGGTTGAGAAAGTATTCTGAGACACCTTGCCCAGTAATAAATGCAATGACAACTGCCTCTGAGGATGGGAGTTAGTTCCTAAAATTCAGTTTCTAGGAATGTCTCTGTTATAGACAGTGAGATGTGTCTCTGTAATGAACTGAAGGAGAGGAGGCCACATAGAAGGCACAGAGCGGAACAAACCCCCTGTTTGGGGACTGGATTGAAAATGGGACTAGAGACCTCCCTTCAACATGGGAGGGAACAAAGTGGCAAGAAGAGAGTGGTTCATCACATCATAACAATACGAGTTGGAAAAGACCTTAGATATCATAGCCCAATTCCTCTCATTTATACAAGAGATAACTGAGCCTGAAGAGGTGAAAGGGATATGCTGAAGCAGCAGAAATCAGAGCTTCTAACTTCAACTTCAGGGCCCTTTATCAGTCAATGTGCTCCACACATTATTACTCTTCTTTCTATTGTAGGGTTTTCTTTTCTTTTCTTTTTTTTATGACCACAGAAATAAAGCAACAAGACTCAAGAGATTTTATATGTTTGAATGAATTTATTAAGGGGTTTCTTTGCAATTGATCTTACTCTGCCTTTACTCTTTGCAATAGATAGGAATACACACACACACACACACACACACACACACGATAAAATATTTTATCATAAGACAAAAGAAAGGCAGTGTAGTATAGGTGTTCAGGAAAGGAGTATCTAGGATCAAGTCTGGGCTCTGAAAGATGTGTGATCATAGACAAATCAGTGAACTTTGCTAAGCCTTAGTTTACCTACTTGTCAAATGGAGATATTAATATGTGCATTCCCCACCTCCTGGAGTTGCTGTGAGGAAGAACTTATAAAAGTCAGTATTATAAAAATATGAATTTTTTAACATGCAAGAAAATTATGAGAACTATACAATGTTTGATCTTTATGTAGTGCTTGAAGGTGTTTAAAAAGTGCTTTACCTAGATCTCATTTGACACTTACAACTAGCTTGTTAAGGCAGAGATTATAAAAACTTCATTCCCCTTTTACAGAAGAGGATAATGTATTACAATCGTTTTGTGAATCAAGATGCAAACTCAGAGACTGTGTAGGTGTTGTGGCCAGAGTGAAACAGCTACTAAGTGATGGAAGCAGAGAGTTAGGTTTGTTTTTTTTTATCCCTTGCTCAGTATTGTTTTCCCTCTTCCAAGAGCTGTAAAAGAAACTGAATGGCATCTTATTCTGTGGGCCATGGACTTCTCGGGAATACTGTCATAGTTACTTTAAAAATAATACTTGCTTTTTATTTTGCAAAATATATGCAAAGATGGTTTTCAATATTCACTATTGAAAAACATTGTGTTCCAAATTTTTCTCCCTTCCTCCTCACCTCTCCTAGATAGCAAGCAATTCAATATAGGTTAAACTCATGCAATTCTAACATTTCCATATTTACCATGCTGCACAAGGAAAATTAGACCAAAAAGGGAAAAAAAAAATCAGAAACAAGCAAGCAAAGAACAACAACAATAACAACAACAAAAATGAAGCTACTATGTTGTGATCCACACTCAGTTCCACAGTCCTCTCTCTGGATGCAGATGGCTCTCTCCATCACAGTCTATTGGAATTGGCCTGAATCACCTCATTGTTAAAAAGAGCCAAGTCCATCACAGTTGATCATCACAGAATCTTCTTGTTGCTGTGTATATTGTCATAGTTGTTACAAAGGTCTATAAATCCATGTAGCACTATATACTTTCATTTCGTATTTATTTAGCTCTAAACAATATATACTATGAATGCAAATACCATGTTTGTGTTTGCATATGTCCATAAAATATTTTGATGTTAAAAAGAGATTCCCATACTCAGGTCCCTGGATTATGCCATGGGAATAAAAATGTATGTAGAATTTATTTCTTCAACTACCTTGTTTAAAAAAAAAAATGTTCACTGGTTATTCCACTGCTTAAAATACACCTTTTACCTCCCACATATCATTTTTGATAAAATGGATCTTTTGGGTTGACTAAAAACAGAATTAATACACCATAAAGGCAACATTGTGTAGTTTAGGATTATAATTCTGGCAATGACAAGTTCTACTCCCATTTCCCACAAGTTTCTGGGCTTGTCTGGTTGTCTTTGGCTAAAACTTCCTCCTATCTCACTCTTAGGCAGTGCATGTGCATGTGTGTGTCCATGTGTGAGCCCCCGGCTGCCTTCAACATGAGAAGATAAGAGAACGTTGCCAATGACAATGACATGAGCTTGAGGTTCCTTCAAGTCAAAGTGACTTTAGAAAAAAAGGACATTATTCTTGGTCAAGAGTATTTTGATTAAGTCTATTTGAAAAATGTTTTATTTATCATTCAAAAGCCTGGTGGATGGTCTGTAATTTTCAAGTCAGACCTTTGGGAAAATACCGATTCTCTGTGTCCCTCGGGTTGGCGGCACATGCTACGTTCTCCAATGACCAAAGTGATCACCATAGTACTGATCTAGATATCAATGCCCCCCCATATCTACAATCAAAGATGCCAGCACAATAAAAAAGGGCAGAATACTACACGTCATTCTGACAGGTTTGTAAGAGGTTCCTTATTTAATTTATTTAAGTATGAGAATGAGTGTTACATCCACATTTGCCTGATGCTCAAAATACCTGGTGGGAAGACTACTACACAGTACTGTATGTGACATTGTAGAGTTCTCTAACCCCAGATGCAAATGTGGAAACTACTCATGTTTCTAGGGTACCATAGAGAGATACTGTAAAATAATCATCACCTTATAAAAATGCCCTGTGTCATGCTGTCCTGACCAATGCCATCTCAAAATAACATCACTAAATACACTATAAACAAACTCTGTTCTTATCCTGTGAAACCCACACTGCTGAAACGGCATCTTGGCCAATCCTCTGCAAGGAAAATGGACAATTGTGCAATGATGCTAGTGAGCCCTTCATCTGGGTAGCATTGCCATCTCCAAATCAGCCTGTTGATCATTCAATGGATTATACAGTCCCTATGGAACTGCCTGCCCTGGCATCCTGTTTACTTTAACAGTAATTTAAAAAAATGGAACCCATTAACCAGTTTAGACAGTTATGTATGAACAAATCACTTTTATTTTCAACTGTTAGGCTATTCATGGTCCTCATTTTACATAGGGGACTTTGACATTGAGGGACTAAAGTAAATAGACCTGAATAATTTGATTGTTTTGTTTTTATGTGTGTGGTGAAGAAAGGTTGTAGAAGTTGGTATCCTGGAATCCATGACTTTCTCTTCCCCCTTTTCCTTTCCTTCCTTCTCCCCCTTTCTTCCTTTTCCCCTCCTTCCCTTCCCCTCCTTCCTTCCTTCCTTCCTTCCTTCTCTCCCTCCTTCCTTCCTTCCTTCTCTCCCTCCTTCCTTCTCTCCCTCCTTCCTTCCTTCCTTCCTTCCTTCCTTCCTTCCTTCCTTCCTTCCTTCCTTCCTTCCTTCCTTCCTTCCTTCCTTCCTTCCTTCCTCCCTCTCTTCCTTCTTTCCTTCCTTCCCTCCCTCCCTCCCTCCCTCCTTCCTTCCTTCCACTTCTAGCTGAAGTTATAGGTATTTCTGCAAAGTAAATTGCTTCATTTGTGAAATACTAGAAGCTTCACTACTGTCTACACAGGTCTGTTAGATTATCTGAAGCAATACTGCTGGATAATCCTGCTCCTTCTGCTTCACAGCTGAAAGCACCAAGCAGTGAACTTGGCAAAGTACTTTGGCCACGGATGGATAAGCCTGCCAAAAATCCACCAGAGCCTTGTAGAAATAGCCTTAAAAAGGGAGGGGTGATTTGCCTAGAATCTCCAAGGATTTATAAACTGAGCCAATCTTAGAAGCAGACTTCCAGATCATTTCCACTAGGTATCATTGGCTTCCTTAAGATCTGAATGCCTTCTGATCCTTTAAGGTCTATGTAGCGGACCTTCTGAGGGTCAGGGTCACTGCCTGCATCAGTTAGCTTGTCTCTTCTTAAGCCCTTGATCAAACAGCTCACCCATAGCCACTCACAAACGGATTTCCTGGCTCAACATTTACCTTCCTAACTCAATTTCTGCTAGCCTGCCAAGCTCACTGCTCACCACTTGCAGCTCAGAGACAGAAGGGGCAAGATAATGAATCTAGATTATACCTGGATTTGAGACAAATTGTAGGTAAATACCTATTAAAAGAAGTTTAATCAATTTATATTTATTTCATATTTTGCCAAGACAAAACCACAAGCTGCCATTTATTTATTTATTTCTAAAATCATCATTTTAATCCTAGACAGGTAAATAGGGATTTAAGGGTTTAAAAAACCCCTGCTTTACTCAGAGCTCATGAAATGTAATCATTTGTATAGTTCAGTATTGAAGACATTATGCGACCTCATGTGCTCAAAATATTCTTAATAGTCACATCTTTAATTTCAAAAAAGGAATCTAAATAAATTCACAGATTGCCATAGCTGGAACCTTGGAGCTAATATAGCTCCTTCCTCATTTTACACACAAGGAAACTGAGGTCCCTGAGGGAGGACTTATCCAAGGTCACCTAACAAGGCAATGGAAGAAACAGAATCTTAGCTTTCAACTAACTGTTCCAACTGACCCTCACATACAATGTAAGCAGCCTTTACTTGGACACTCTGGTGTGCTACCACCTGTGGCCAGCTCCTGCTAGCTTTCGAAGGGTTTCTGTGGCCAAAGCCCACCATGCCCTGGTGGCCAACCTTCTGGGAATGAGCCTTCTGCTACTGGGTGAAGAGATCTCCGACCGAGGGGCCAGTTCTTGGAAGCCCTGCTGGCTTGGTGTGCTAGTGCTTGCATCCATCCTTCCTTGCATCTATCATCTCCACAACATAGTGAAGCAGCTGAGTAACCTCAAGTTCTTATTTAGCACCTTCTGTATGCAAATATCTAAGACACAGGTTTACAGACTCACAGAGTTGGCAAGAGAGGTTGTAAATCTCCTAAAATAGTGAATTACAAAGATAGTAAAGAGAAGAATTGGGGCTCCCATGTAAATCTCCCAACTCCAGACTGTCTTTACTATACCTTATCACCATACAGCTAGATTACAGTAATTTTATTTAACTTAATGGACACTAAGCTAATTGACATAGATATTGATGACTTCCAAATTGTGAAGAGAAAGAGAACCTTTTTGATGGTCAGTTTTAGTTTTATTCAGAAACCATTTTTAGGCATTTTGTATTCTGTACCAAAAAACCAAGCAACCAAACAAACAAAAAACCCAATGTGCAAGATGTTATGGGAAAGTTGATATGAGACATGGTCCTTGCTCTGATGGAATTTAGGGCCTATGAGGTGGAAAAGAAGCAAACAAAGATAAATATAATATAAATATTTATAATTTATAATATTGTAATAATAACAAAAATAATATAATATAAATATTTATAATTTATAATATAATAATAATACAAATAAGAGAGGTCATTATTGATTGGGAAGTGAAGCTGAAGGTGGCTTCCTGAAGGAGTTGGCATTTGAGTTGGGCTTTAAATGAAGGGAAAGATACTAATAGGTAACGAGAAGAAGATCTCTGCATGAGGAACAGCATCAGCAAAAACATGGAGATAGGAAAAAATAATGTATGTCCAAAAGGAAAGATTAGACAAATCTGGTCAGATCAAAGAGGTCTTAAAGGAGAATTAAATGAGACAAGAATGGAAACACAAGGTGGACCAGACTATGAAGGGCTATATGAATGCCAGGCAAAGGCACTCAATAGGGAGCCATATTTCTAAGGGGAATGGAAGGACAAAGTAAATAATTCTGGCCATATTGTGAAGAATGGAATGGAGGAAGGTCCTATAAGTGAGACCTTTGGGTGGTAATGAATGCCTGGAAAAAGGAGACATGAAAGAGAGAATGTAGAGACAGAATTCATAAGACCTGGTAATTTATTGAGTAAAAAATCAAAACCAGGCAAAGAAAGAAGAGTCAAAAATAATCGCAAGTTTTTCCCCCTCCTTCATGGGGACTGAGTACAGGAGCTCTTAGCAAATATAATTTCTACTTAGGTTAAATCAATTTTGATTTTAGGGCTTCAGAGCAGACTGACTTTCTCTCCTTCATCCTACCTCTCCCTCTCCCCTCCCAACCCAGGTACAAAGAGTAATTTAGCATCAATCACTGTAATACCTTTTCAAATGGCTGAATAGGATTTCTCCAATGATTTTATGGAGTCTGGAGAGTCTTGGATGTTTCATTCTTTCTAGACAATTAATGAAGAGATGGTGAAAAAAATTGGAGAAGTTGGGCACTGTAGTGAGGAAGGATAATTAACTTATTCTCTCTGAAACCATCTCTCAAGCTGTAGAGGTTGCAATCTGCCTCATGGATGGAATACTCCCACTGATAAAAATCATGGGTCATTGAAACACTGACTAAATCCTCACTGTATAAAAGTTAACAAATAAACCAACAGTCAGCCTATCTTGATAGCTAAGCCTCTTTGAAAAATAAGAAGCCCAACATTCTGCTTTGGAACGTAGAGGGAAGAAAAACCTTTGTTCCCTTCCCAGAATCTCAGAAGCATCTGGCTTATATGTGGGTTTCCTCCTGAGAATCATTTGCCAGCTTCTGCCGCCGCGCACTATCTGGTGTGGAGACCAACGAGCGCCCAACCCACGTATTGATTTTTGGCATGTGGGAATGTGGGCAGTAGGAGCTCAAGGGGAGAGTTATGGCCAAATCATCATTATCCGCGAGCATTCATTCAGGATCTCTGCTGCAGCTGCACCCTTCCCAGATCTGCCCCTCCCCATCTATTTCCTGGCCTGGGCCCTGCCCCAAAGAGGGCTGCACAGCTGGTGGAGTCTGAGCGCCTGGAACAGAGCCTCAAGCTGCACCCATGGGGGAGAACATCGCAGGTCACGCTCAGAGCTCCCCGAGAAGTGGTCAGCCACTTGGTGACTGCCATCCCACTTCTGGGTGGCTCTAACTGTTAGGACAGTGCCTTTCACATTGGGCTAAAGTCTGCCTTTGTCCATTGCTCTCCTAGAGGACAGTTCTTCAGAACTGGAAGGTGGAGGCTGTGTTCCACCCCCTCACTCCTCAAGCTTCCTTTTAATACATGCTGCTAGTTCCTTCATCAGTCCTAATATGACATAGCTCCTAGTCCCCTCCCATTTCTTCCTTTTCCTCCCAAGAACATCCTTGCAAGAGATGAGGGAGACCCAGGTTCAACAGACTCCTTTGCTTTGGTATCCATTTCTAATCATGTACTGAAGCTGTTTTTTAACAGGATTCAAAGTATTTATCTGAGAAACCCCAAACCAAAAACCAGCCTACGACATGACCTTCTGTTTGGCAGTTGCTGGTAAATCTTGCTACTTTTGAAGGGAATCTGCCGTGTGGAAGTGCTTTTGTCCTAGGTTTGGCGACATTTCACTTGGTTCTTGTGGATGAATAGGGCAGAAGAACTGATGCGTGATGCAGATCTTTGCTCTGGATGAGCAAATGCATATTTGGCCCTACTTGGGAATGGCCAGAGTTCCCACTGCCAAGCACAGTTAGATTTAAGGCTGGATTGTTTCTTTTTTGGCTCCAATTCTTTCGCTATAATTTGAGATTAAAATTGTTTTTATTAAACGTCACGTTCATCCTGGATCCTCTGAATGGAAATATTTCATTTGGCTCTTCTTCATTTACTGAAAATTAGATAAAAGTCTCAGGGAGCTAGAGAGTGCTACATTGGCTGTCTGTCTAAAAATGCTCAGGTGTGCAATTATTCTGACCGTCAATTATAACTGACAACTCTTGTCTTGCCTCCAGACCCACCTCTTTGAAAGCAGATTGTGGAGAACTCGCAAGTCTAAACAAAAAGGTGGTCTAGGGCACCCCTATGTGTGGCCACTTCCTTTCCTTGGGGCGGATGACCACAAGATAGAGGGCCCCCATGTGTTGATCTAGGCCCCATAGAAAAACAGAATCCATGTGACCAGTACTGGCTGGGGAGCGCCTTTTCAACCTCTCTGGTGACCAATCAGCCCCAACTGATGAAGAGCTCCCACTTTGCAGCAATGAGACTGCCAATCAGCTGTTGCTCTGTCCAATCTGAGTGGGGTTTCCTTAGAGTTTCTGCCCCTACCTGAACCAGACAGCTTCTTTGGAAGCATCAGGATGGAGTACTTGTTGACAGATTGCCAGTGTGTAGTCAGGATGCAACATATGTACGTATTTTAGAGTTGTCAGCTAATATTTAAGGTGAGGCAACCGTAACTTTCCTTATCATGCTTCTCTAGGAATTCTAGGGTCCTTGGAAAACATCGTCATCTCTGTTAGATCTCCCTTAGAACAGACTGAACATTCTTTGAAGGTAGAGGAAATTTTTCTGTATTTCCAGCATCCAGCAATAGACTGATCAACAAGCATTCATCCACCACCTTCTCTGGAGCAGTCATTGTACTGAGAGGTGGGGATACAAAGACCTTCCCTCACAGAGCTTACTTTCTATAAGAGGACAAAGGTACACAGTGGAATGTACAGAATGGATACAATGTAAATATAGGACAATTCAAATATAGGTTAAAGACTATTTTAGAGCTCCCTGATAAAGGGAATTTAAGGAGGAAAAATAAATGAGTGCAGAGGGGGATGCTTGAACACTTGGAAGGGAGAGAGCAAATGATTCTACATGGTGTGGATGATAGCGCACCTGCTTCAGGTGCGGAGACGGGAGAGAGAGGGCCGTGTGTGAGGAATAAAGAGCAGGATGTCTTGGCTGGATCACAGAGTGAGTGAAGGTGAGTAATGTCCACTGAAAGAAAAGGTAAGTTGGGACGAGGTTGTGAAGGCTTCTAAAAAACAGAGTTCATATTTTTTCCTAGAAGCAATGGGAGGCCACTGGAATTCATTGGGCATGGGGTCATTGGTCAGTCTAGCTGTGCGTGGGATGGGCCAGTGTTGGGAGAGTAATAGCTCTGTGAGGAGAGACAGGGTGAGGTGTTGTGGGAGCAAAACCAGCAGGACTTGAACACTGGCCTTTTATATGTGGGATGAGGGAGGATAATACCGAACCTGGGAGATCGGGAAAATGTTCATGCTTCTGACAAAAATACCGAAGATAGGGAAGGTTTTTAGGAAAAGATAATGAATTCTGTTTTTGGTGAGCTTGACACATCTCTTGGGAATTCAGTTGGATATGTCAGGAGATACAGAAATGAATAAAACTCAGGGCTGGATATACAGAACTGTAAGTCATCTGTATGTAATAATTAAACCTATGGGAGCTGATGAAGTCACCAAAAAAGTAAAGAAAGAAAAGAGAAGAGGAGGAGGGAGGAAAGGAGCATATCTATAGTGCCTGCTATAAACTAGGCACTGTGCTAAGTGTGTGGTTTTTGTTTTTGGTTTGTTTGCCTCATTTGTTCCTCAAAACAACATTGTTGGGTAGGCGCTATTATTATCCCCAGTTTACAGTTCAGGAAGCTGAGACAGAGATTAAATGACTGACTTAGGGTCACACAGCTAGTAAATGTCTGAGGCCTGATTTGATCATTAGGTCCCACTGAGCTCAGACCCACCGAGCTGCCGCTGGGACCATAGTCAGTCTTTGGGGACTACTGACTGTTAGGGAGCATGAGATGGAAGATAAGCCAGCAGAGGAGACTGGAAAAAAGAAATCGGACAGCTAAGAAGGAGAATCAGGAGAGAAAAGTGTTCTGAACACCTGGAGAGGGAGTTTTTGAGAAAGAATGTTAATGTCAAGGAAGGACATTTTTCTTAGAGTCTAGCTGAGAAATAGGAGGAAAGACATTAGATTGAGAGGAAAGTAAAGAAAGAGGAGAGACCACAGAGGTCAGCCTGGCACTTTGAATAAAGTAGGTGCTTAACACACACTTGTTGGCTGACCAGTGCCTGTTGATCAAGAATTAATTATCTTCCCAGGGAGACTTCAGGAAAGCTTAAAGGTCAAGAGGAACCTAAAGATCCTGGAAGTAGAAGGGAAAGCTTTTGTGCCAAAATAAAGATGGTGCATTTCAGGAAAGGTATGGTATACGAAGAGACCAGAAGAGACCAGAAAAGGCAATGTAGTTGACTGTAGGGTTGAGCTGTGTTCCTACCTTTGTTCCCAGTCACTCATCTGAATAACAGGGAAGTTCTAAATCAGGGAAGTCAGGGAAGAATAAATACCACTAAACCTGGAGGTCTAGCCTCTCCAACTCTCTGCTGGAGAAGGCAAACCTCAACTCTGAGGCTCCAAAGGAGTCAAAAAGAGCCCTAAGGGATGAGAAGCTGTCCTGAAAGATGCAGTAGTATTTCAGCTAAGAAAAGCACTGCAACACCCCAGCTGAAGGGAGTACAGTACCAGCCAGCCAAACCAATAGCTGAAGGGTGACTGTTTCCACAGAGAGGCCAGTCCAAGGAGTCCACTGGATTCTATGAGCAGAGATTCCATGTCCTAAGGAGACACTAGCAGTTAAGCGGCCTGCACTGCTAGCACATAGGCCGGCAGCTGCCAAGAGCTTGCCAGTCCCAGTCCTGCAGGAGCTCAGGGCCAAATGGTCTACATGGGGCAGTGTAGTGGCAAGAGTGTTTAATGTCTCATTTTGCCTGGTAGAGAACTGATGTGTCCAGCCAAATGTCTGAACCATTCAAGGGGCCAATCTAGCTGAGCAGGGAAATGGTTTGTCTATCATCAGAGCCCTGAGACCCCCATCCTTTGTGAAAGGGTGACTAGCTAAGGTGATTGTTTATAAAACTCATGCTACATACAGTATGACAAATAATAGCAACAAAAATTATATTTTTATAGTGAGTTAAAGTTTACCAAAGCACTTTCTTTGTAAGGAAGGTAAGTTATATATAATTAATCTCATTTTATAGGTGAGAAAACTGAGGCTAATAGTTTAAGTGCTTTGCCCAGGGTCATAAAATACAAGTAAGAGGCTTAATCAAATCTTTTTTTGGTTAATACCATCAAGTAATGATCTCTAAGATACCCAAGGAATTAGTATAAATAAATATTTAAGAAAAGTCAATTGGTCAAAGAATAGAACAAGAAGTTTTAAAGGGAAGAAACACAAACTATCTAAGACCACAGGAAAGAAAGCTCTAAATCAGTTATGTAAGATAAGAGCAATGACAAATTAAAATCTGAGATTTTACTTCATACCTATTAGGCTGGAAAAATGACAACACCTAAGTAAGTAATGAAGGAGCTAATAGAAAACAGTCCCTGAACCAACTACACCCAGCAAAAGAACTCTAGGTGATGATTATGAATTCCCAATCCCTCTAATTTTGTCCGCCTGCATTTTGGACTTCCTTCAAAGGCTAATTGTACACGGTTTCAAAGTCTAATTCTTTTTGTTCACCAAAATAACTGTTTGGACATGTATACATATATTGTATTTAACATATACTCTAACATGTTTAACATGTATTGGTCAACCTGCCATGGGGGGGGGGGAAGGAGGGGAAAAATTAGAACAAAAGGTTTGGCAATTGTCAATGTTGTAAAATTACCCATGCATATATCTGGTAAATAAAAACTATTAAAATTAAAAAAAAAAAAAGAAAACAGTTCCATAAATTTATTGTTCATTCTGGAAAATGAATTTGATATATACTACAAATCACTAAATGGTATATACTATTTGACCCAGCAATACTACAACTAGGTATTCCCCCCCCCCCCCCCAAGGAGGTAAAAGACCGAGAGGGCCCATATATACAAACATATTTATAGGAGAAATTTTTGTGTTAGAGAAGAAATGGAAATTAAGTGAGAATCCATCGATTAGGAAATTAGAACAAATTGTGGTGCATGTAATAGAATATTGTAATGACACTGCAAGAATTATGAATGTGAAGGATTCAGAGAAATTGGGGAATGAACTGAAGAAGAGCTAAGCAAGCAGAATCAGGAGAACAATTTATACAATGATCACAATAATGTAGAAGATAACAATCTTGAATGGCTTCAAAACTAAGCAACATAGCACCACTCTTGACTTCATAAAATTGATGTACGCTGCTTCTTCTCAATATAGAAATGGGGGATTACAGATGGTGAATGAGGTTATTTATTGTCAGATGTGGCCCAAATGCTGGTTTATTTTTCTTACATATATTTCTTTGTTATTAGGGAATGGTCATTGAGAAGTGAATGTGATGTAAAAAGAGAATCAGTAATTTTTTTTGAATAAAAAAAACAAAGCAAAAAGAATTAATGTCCTGCAGTTGGAGAAGCTTAACAAACCCAGTTAATCTATATGTGATTTTAAAGAGTATTAGCGCAAAATGTTTATGTAATGTCAAAAAGAATTTCTGATATATTTTGGCAATTTTTCAGGCCTGCAATCTTTTAAAAATTCAACTCATCAAATATTCATCTATTTTCTCTGTATAGTATCCAAGATATAAGTATTCATAAATCACAAGAGATAATACATATGCAAATTTGCTTTGAAAACCTTAAAGTGATATTTAAATGTTAATGTTATTTTTGTTATTGAAATGGCATCTCAATGCTGTGGATATACCTCTTTTTCAATATTTATTAACTGATTTCTTATTTTCTTAATTTTCTTGAGGTCAAGTTCCAATTCTAATTTGTATAGTTGCTTTGAATCATCTTGCTATTATGAATAATAGTTAATTTCTCTACCTACTTTCTTTCTTTCTTTTTTAATTAAATCTTTTTATTTTCAAAACAAATCCATGGAATTTTTCAACACTGATCCTTGTATAGCCTTGTGTTCCCTAAGTAAAAATGTAAGTAAATTCATCTAAATAAAAACTTTGTTTTACATTTATTTTGTTCTATCCTCACAACAACCCCGTCAGGTGGATGCTGTTAATATCCCTGTTTTATAAATGAGAAAACTGAGACTGAAAGAGGTTGCATGATTAATAAGCTAAGAAAGGTAGGCAGGACCATGAATTCAGGTCTTCCTGATTTCCTGTCCAATGTTCTTCCCATTACATCATTCAGACATCTATATTACTTTATTAATATTGACTATTTTTTTTCATGATTAGCAAGTTAATGGAATGGTCTACATAAGTAATTTCCTAAATAACTGAAGATGGCCCCTCTATTCAGGTACCAAAAGTTTTTTCTTCTTCTAAATTTTGAACTATTTTAGGAAGAAAAATTTCGCAAATATATCTCATGTCTTCTTAAATAGGGCACAATGCATCTTGATGACCAGAAGCCAGAGTTATCAGCATCAACTGTTCAACTGTGTGGTGGGGCACTGCCAAACTGGTTTGGCTCTTCTGTTAGATGGTCCCACGTGGTTATTTTCTGCTTTTACTTTGTAAGCTTATGGTAAGTGTTTTCCACTGATTTGAAGGATATCTTCTGCAGAGACCGGAGAGAAGAGAGATTTCCTCTGGAAGGTGAGGTCCTTCATTTGTTCCTTTTTGCAGGATGTTTTGCTGAATTCATTAAGCCGCTTAATGTTTTCTCAATGAAATCTAAGGTCTCTTAAAAGAGAATGGCTGGTAAAAAACAAGCATATGAGGAATTCCTATTGACAGCCCATGACAGGCAGGATGGTCAATCCATTGAGTCAGTCAGCGCACATATCTTACACAGGGACCGCATGACCAAGAAGAATGAGTTGGGCCACAAATTAAATAGGAGTATGGGCACAGGTTGGCTTGCTTTTCAGAAATTGCACAGAATTTCTAATAATTCTAAGCTAAGCTGGGCCCACCTTTTACCAGCAATATTCTCTCGGTAATGCTATTTGTTTGTGGATTATGGAATGCCATGATCTCCAAAGAACCTAAATTGTGGGAAGCCCAAAAGGCAACGAAAAGACATATGGTAGATGAACATAATCAGCAGATTTGTGTGCAAGAAACGGCCTGAAAGAAATCAAGGAAGAAATTTCTGACTGAAAAAGGAGGTGGGCCAGTCACATAGGGAGAGTGAGAGATAACAGATGGAAAGCCCTTCTGCTGTACTGAAACTCAAAGAAAAAGATCTCTAGGGTGTCTCCAGGGCATTGGGTTGATTCTCTAGGAGGACTTACAGGGCGAGAACTGCAAAGGAAGAAAAAGCTTGTGATCTATGTTGGTAGAGTGAATAATTGCAATTATGAGTCATTAAAGTATAGAAATAAGACCCTCCCTCCTTGCTTTCAGGAGGTCAGCTGTCACTTGTTGCTCTTGCTAGGACTAAGACCCCTGACCTACTCATAATAGGCATACAAAAGGTGATTTAGTGGCAAGAGTATTGAAAATGAAGTCAAAACACACAGGTCCAAGTCCCAGTCCCCACTATTTATTAGCTCTAAAACCCTGGACAGAGAAGTTAAGTTTCTGGGGGACAGTGCCTTCATCCGTACAATATCCACCTTACCTCTGACAGGGCTTCTATGAGGATCACTTCTATATGCTTTTACTCCAAGTGGACTTTTAGCTCTGGGGCTACGACCCTTATTGGTCGACACCACTATAAGGAGCTGGCCTGGATTCGACTACATGACCTTTTCATCTTTTTCACATTTTCTGAAATCCCACCAAGTATGTGATAGTTATGGCAGGCATTTGGCAGGGGAGAGAGCACTGGATCTGGACTCAGGAGCCATGAGTTCAAATCCAGCTTCAGATACTAGCTGTGTGATCCTAGGCAAGCCGCTTAACCCTGCTTGCCCCATTTTCCTCATGTAAAATGAGTTTGAGAAAATTTCAAACCATTCCAATATCTTTGCCAAGAAAATCCCCAAAGAGGTCTAGAAGAGTCAGACACAACTGAAAACAATTGAACAAGAACAATGTAACGCAGCTCTCCCCCTGCTTGAGGAACGGTAATCAAATACAGCCCACTACCACTGATTCTGGGAAACCATATCAGTTAACTGCCCCCGATTGTCCAATTTACCATCTCTCTGACTTCCCAGATGAAAAAACTCTTGTCCCTCTTCCCCTATCAGAATGTAAGTTGCTTGAAGACAGAGACTGTCTCTTTATATTCATTCTTCAGTGGCTGGGATACAGTAAGTGTTTAATAGATGTACATTCATTCATCCTTCCAAGCACTCTGGGCTGGCCTCTGATCTCCCTGGTCAGCCGCTTTCCCCAGTCTGATCTCACGATCCTGGTCACAAACCGACATTCCGGCCCACCTTGCTGCAAACCATGTATCCCACTTTGTCTCTCACAAGTTCTCAGTGAATGAAGGAAAGAAAGAAAGCTCTATAAAGGTGAGCTAGTGAAGGCATGAAATTCATTGAGAAGATTCACAATTACAAGTATCCCCAAGGACAACCCAAAGACCAATGTTGGGCAGAGTAACGATAGCATGCTACAACCATGACTTGTGTGAGAACTGTTGCAAAGGTCACCATTGAAGAGATGAGGAACCAGCATAGGAGGGCTCCTCATTAAACGATGTCCATTGGACAGTTGCCTGACAACTAGAATAAGCCTTCCCGGAAGTTGAGGTGGTCTTCTATGGAAGAACGATGGAAAGACCAGGATAAAAACGACACGTGGTTTACAATGGGGATGGTGAAAAGGCTCCTAAGCTAAATTCAGAGATTGTCTCTAACAGATACTGCAGTTTTCAGTTCTGTAGCTTCTAATCTGTTGCATCTTGGATAGGGAGATGACAAGCTTACTAGAACTGCATGCTAAGTAAAAGCTCATAAGTCCAAAAGGTGCTGAGTCCATAAGGGTAAACATAAACCTGTGGGGTTTTTCATTGCTAATTAGCAGAGACTCTCTCCTGGCATTGAAGTCACTTCTAAGCTCTAGGCTATCTGATAAAGCACTGAGGTTGTTAGGAGTCTGGCCTTCATATAATGGAGGGTTATTTGTAAAATATTTATTATTTAATATAAGTTCATAAAAAGTCACATTTAAAGAGAAAAATGCATAACTCACATACTTGTTTGATCTTTAAGTCATTTTAAATTAGAGAGTACTTTCAGTGGTAAGAATCATAGGTAATTAAAGAAGGATGAGAAAACCTTTTTTGAAAACAGTAGGTAGAACTTCATCTTATATTCCTTGCCAGTACTAATTTTTACAATTCTCCTCATTAAAAATATTGTCAAAATAAAAATCATGTTATTTTTGTAGTCCTTTTGATGCTTATTCAATTCAAATAAATAGTCTGACAAATCTCAATTGGTCTTTTCTTTTCGTACTAGGCCCTTCAAATGTTACTATTTGTCTATGATTAAAACTATGGGGACACGTTTAAATTCTTTCTTTGTCCTCACAAATGAGCACAGTGCTATTGGGATCACATATCCAATATAGGATGGAAAAGTGTAGGCTAGGATGACTCAGATGAAACAATACTTCAAACTTTCATCTTCCTCAATGTGGGTTCTCTGATATAGAACATGTTTCTTCTATCTTTCAGTAGAAAGTCTTCATGAGTTGTTGTGATTAAAATAAAAATAATTGCTGGCTAGTTAACTACTTAGTGATAAGCCTCTTCAAACTGAGCTTGGCTGGTCCTATTAATTCAAATTTCCAAAGTTTAAATTTTTTAATCTAGGATATTCTCTGAGTGCAACCAATTCTTCTTTTCATAATAAGTGGACATGGGAGGAGGTAAGGTTACTGTGTTCGAAACATGAATGTTAACACTTCATTATTCGTTCTTTCATGAAACAAATATATTGATTGGTTTTCTAACTGGAATGAAACTCTATGTAACTATCTGGAATAAGAATTAAAGTTGTTCATAAAATCTTGGAGGCAAACTGCTCCTTCAAAAAAAAAAACAAACAAAAAACAAAGTGCAGAGTTTAAGATTTTCTTTTTTAAAAAAAGATTTAAAAATTGTACAATTTCGGTAAAATTTTGTTTTTCAGCATACTTTCTCGTAATATACCTATCCATCTCAGTGTACGCATATAGCTTACACCAAATATCAGGATCAAAAGAACACGTTGAAATATACAAAAGGTAGCAATAGACTGTTTAATTTATGTTTATGCCAATATTCAATAAACCAGATGACTAACCATCTAATCCAGGATCCTGGTTTCTCTCTCTCTTCTCTATTTCTGTCTTGCCTTTTTTTCTTTTTTCTTTTTTTTTTGGATATTTTACTTCTCCAGAGGATAGTTAAGAAGTCTGGAGGTCGATTATTTGTGCATTATATGGGCTGTGTCTACTGCATCATATTACCTGAAAATGGAGGACTCCATACCTGGCTTCAAATTCTAATATTATGCTCTGTCACTAAATTCAGTGTCTGTTAGTGAAGAAAACAATCAGAAAGTCAAAAAATCAGTAACTGCTTACTATATGTCAGGCACCATGTTAAATTAAACGCTGGAGATGCAAAGAACAACAGACACAGTCTCTTCCCTCAACGAGTTTGCAAAGTGGAATGGGGAAGAAAACGGGTAAATAATTAGTTACGTACAATATATAAAATCAATCAATCAGATGGGTAGGCACTAGCAGGTAAGGCCTGGAAAGGCCTCCTGCAGAAGGTGGTATTACAGCTGTCCATGTTTACTGGTAGTAGTAACATTTGCTCAATTAGATAACATTGTGGACTGCACGAGATCATTCTGTGGTCCACATTTAATGCTAACAGCACAGTAGCCGAAGAGAAGTGCTCTAGGTAACTAAGTTATATCCTGTTTCTGATGTGGTGAAAAATTGCTTTTGAAGAGCTTTTCATTAAGGGATCTCCAGTCCTATCTAAAATGCATTTAGTAATTATTTACTATGTGCAAAGCAGAGTAGAGGTCTACAGTGGGCAAAATCTGGCTATGTCAACTTTATAGACCTATTCACCTTCTTGCCAACATGTCAGCTGGAATTTCCTCGATAGCATGTGCCGTTTGTGATCCTTGTAAAAGCACGATATGAACATTTCTAAAAATTAAATTTAAAAATTAAAAGCAACAGCTCTTCCCAATTCCCACTTTCTGTGCTAGGCAGAATTTCTTTGTTTAAGAGCCTACTTCAGCATGATGATCTGGAAGAAATCATTCTGATAATTAAGTCATCTACATCATTTCTGATAACACGGAATTCATCTCCTCACCTTTCCCCATCACATCCTATAAATAAGGAGTTAAGTCCAGTATACAAGGCTCATGTAAATAACTTTTTGAGCTGAATTCCCTCAAATAACAGGAGTTCAGCTGTATGGGACTGTACTTGGAGAAATGCAAGTCATTACCAATATGGCATGTGTCCTTCACTGCCTTGGAGTAACAGGAGATAGCTGAAAGATATGGGAAGAATAAACTACTGTTTTTCTTTTGTTTCACAAACTGATCTTAGGACAACTGATGTAAAACCAGAATGACTACATAAAACAAACCACTAGATTATTCCTGGGAAAATTTAACTTCATATATTTTTTCCTTTAAAAATCAACAAATTAATGTGGCTACTTTCTAGCCTTGTTCTTTATAAAGGACTGTGTCCATTGTACTTGTGTTTCCCACAAATGTGCACCTCTTTAAGCACATTTTATTCACACTCGTTTTCCAGGAAGGGGAGAATCACTTAGGTAACATTTTGATAGAACAGAAGCAACTTAAACTGTCACCTAACCTTGGTTATCAAAAGCACAGTGAAAGATGCTTCTCCCTCCCCCGTTATCCCCCTCGCTGGGGTAAAGAAATGAGATGGATGTGTCACAACATGGTCGCTCCCATCCTTGTGATCCTCGGATACAGCACTATTGCCTAAATGGGTCTCCACCAGGCCCCTCCCTCATGACTCCTTCCCATTCATCTTTCCTTAATTGTGTAGCAGGGCCTCTCACTTCTGGCAACCTTTCTGCTGGTCTCCAACTGCTGCTTAACCCAAGTCTTGTATGGCTCTGGAACACACAATGCAGGCAGGAGCATATAAGCCCCAGAGTGTGTGGAATTTGAATTAAGCTTCAGCAGGGCCAAGCCGAGAGGAGGCTTGAGATTCTAGGGCCTGCTGTTGCTACTGCAAGTGAATGAAGGAAGATTGGGAGCTTTCTTTGGAAAAGCGCTTTGGGAGAAGAACTTCAAAACCCCCTTCTCTTGTCTCAGGAAGCCTTGTTGCTACCTGGAAAAGGAGGAGAAGATTTGGGGTCCATCTTAAGGCCAGTTCTACAGAGAAATAAAGCCAGACTTGATTTTAAAGGCACATATCAGGCAGGGCTTCAAAAGACAAGGACAATTCAAGAACCCATTTACAATGTTTTACACATTTGAAGCGAAATGTCAAGCTTTAAAGATAATCTGCCGTGCTATAAAAATGAACTAAGAAGACTGAACCAAATCTCTATTCTGCTTCCTCTTCTATTTCTCTTTCTTTTAAACTGTAAAGAAACTCATTTGGCTATAGCCAGAAAGTAATAATCTTTATCCATGAATAACAGATTCAAACAGATGTCAGCCTTTCTCTTCACTATAGGAGGAAAACTCTCCTGTCCAACTATAGCTAAAAGTAAACTGTTGGCTAATTAAGCCATGTGGACACTCTAAGTTGATCACAGAATCCTAAAAACTCACAGAATGATAGCAGAATGGCTGGGCAACTCAACTGCTGGATGGGGAGTTTTAATTGATGCATGGTTTATAGAAACCTCAAGCTTAATTCTGTCATGTGAAAAAGGAAAAAAAAATGTCTGGATTTTAAAATGTGGGAGTTCACCGAGTTTTACAAATTACTGGCTTCGATGCTGGCCTAATCAACATTTCCAAGACTGGATACTAGTAGCTTTTGATCTGAGCTGCCTCTTATCTTTAAAATGACAAATATCTATACTCACAGTGCATTTACATACACTCATTTATTTATTTTCTTATGTCTGTGTCCCCTCCAAAAAAAAAAAAAAAAAAAAGGTTAAAAGTACGATGGCTATGGTGGTTTTTTTCCTATGTAATTCCCTCCAACATATGTGGTACTTTTTTCTACAAATTATTGAGACAAGATATGAAGTCCTGTGGGGAAATGCCAACCTAAAAACATTGCTTTCCTCAACCTTCTAACTCTGGTTACTTTTGAGACCCCAACATTTCAGGGTCTGCTAGTTCCTGGATATGAAGAAAGAATTTTTAATGGGGCCAAATGTAGGTGTTTACAAGGGGAGAATTGTTGGTTTTTTTATTAGGCGCTGCCTTATGTTCAATAGTTCTATTTACTTTTTCAGGCTAGCCAGAATTAGAAAATTCCCATTGCTAGGCAGCCTAGCGCATCTGTGAAGTATTTCTGGGCATTCAGAACTGAGGCATGTGCTGCCCAAAGGGAGGTTTCATTACAGTATGCTATTTAGTCCTCATCCTTCCAGCTCTTCCCCCAACCTCCAAATAAACGTAGTGCTCTCGCAAAAGGAAATCATCCTTACTCTATGCTAAAACATATTTACAAGATGGAAACACAACAATTAACACATTCATAAAGCTTTTGGGGCAGGCTCACTTTAATGGTTTTTGGAAGTAGACTGATTTCCCCAAAGCTTTTAATCTGATTTTACTGTGTTCTACACATACAAACAAGTTCTTCACTAAAGGTATTTGATGCATCTACTTGGAATACTTTGAATTAAAGACAAAAGAAAATAACAGAAAAAAAATTTATCTTATCTTTTATTTCCCTTTTTTACTTCTACCGCACTCCAGCACAATAATTCTCACTTCCTTCACTGATCCATTGTTGATTATAGGCTATGCTATGGTCATGGTCTGTAGGAGTTTCTATACAAATGAAGTTATGTAGCCTGTTTTGGGTCTGAGAAAATTAAATGTGGTTTTCTATCTCTGTATCAACTAGTGAAACTTTCTCTAGTGATTGAAAGGTATCAGTTGGAGAACCGAGTACCTAAAATGATTCGATCCTAAGTAATTAAATTTTATTGTGCTACAAACGTATAAATAAATGCAGCATTTATTAAGTGCTTACTATGTATGAAGAGCATTGTCCTAAGTACAGAGATAGAAAATACAAAATAAAATTTAGTTAAGTGCTATGATTCTTCTTCCTATTTCTTTCTTACACTGTTTTCCCAATATAAAATGATATCAGCTCTATTTGAACACTTCTTAAGTTTGCTAAGAGCTGTTCTTGACATAGAGTTGCCAAATTTTTGATACTATTTAGGCTTTAGAGTTCCTGCTGGACAGAAGTCATCAGAAGTATCTAAAAGGAGGTGAAAAAAAATTCTAGTTTTCTGTTTGTTTCTGAAATTATGCTACTCACCTATTTAAAAACCAATCAATTTTACGGCATCTTTAGCATACACATGATGCTAGCTGGCAGTGTGGTCAGTCTGGCCTCTGATTCTCTTTCCAAGCTGTGGAACTCCTACCAGTCTTCAGAGAGCTCCTTTATGAAGAGCAGCCATCCTGCACTGCTGCCTCTGGACAGCAGTGGACTAGAAAGAGGCTGAAGGATACAGGGAGTCCTGTCATCATTCAAAATAATCCATCTCCTATCTTTATGTGATTTCACAGACAAGATGTAAATAGTGAATAAACAGCCTCAGAAGGAAATCCTCTTTGTAAACAATGGAAAACTAAATCAATTCAAGGAAACAATATCCTAAAAGTATTGATATAACAGGAATAAAATGAGAATTTATTGAAAAATGACTATTGGTATTTTATTTTTGGATTCTTTTGGTAGCTTAATTAAATGCATTCATGTTTCTACAGAAATAAATTAGTAAGAGCTAAGTTTAACTTCTTTAAGGATAACTTATAAGTTAATTTTCATAGAATTCCCCCCCCCCCATATATATTAAAAACTAATCTTCTGAGTGCTTTCCTCACCCTCAAAATGAGTAGGTCCTTTAAAACGAACAAACAAGCAAGCAAAAAAAAAAGCTTTTTTATTTGACCTTTGAGGCAATTCTTTTTAAAAGGAGGTCTTAAAAGATCCTTAAGTATGGAGAAGTGCCAATACTTCGATACACTGAACTGGATGAATCTTTCAACAGGACGTAACTGTTCTAAAGAGAGTCTGGTTCAAGGCTTGACATCTTTTCAAGGTCTACAGGTATGTTCTTGATTCATGTGAATTCACATTGGAGAAACTAACAGGAAAACAAAGATGCAAAACAATTTTCTTTACAACTGCTGTATTGTTCTCTCTGACAGAATGAAATAATATCAAGCAAAAGTATTTTTTTCTCCTTTGATCAGATTCAAATATTTTAAGCAGCTGAAATTTCTTCTGGTACACAAAGAATTGAGGAAAAAAAGGATTTGTGAGAAAATATAAAATGTTTCTTTTAACTGCAATACTAATGGTATATAATCTGAGAAGTGATAAAGAAAAAAATGTGTTTTTCAATTTTTAAAAATAGGGCAGATATTTTTTCAAGTGGTCATTAATGTGAAATCATACATTTTCTCATCTATAGAACATATATGTTGACATTAAATCAAATAATTATATTAAACATAAGTAATTTTGCATCAGTTGAAACCATTAAATATTTATAAATTACTATGAAAATTTCAAAGAGAGAAATTTAAATAGCAGAATTTTAAAAAACATGCCAGGATAAACAATTTTTGTATTGTTTTATTTTTTCAACATAATTACTTAAAAGTGCTTATGAGGAATCATATACAACATTGGTTACTCTGTATGAATGTTACATTTTACCTTATAATATTTCTAAACAATTTAGAATTTGCAGGTAATAAGAAACATCTAATGCTTTCTTTGATCATTTTAAAAATATTTAAAACCCAAGGATTTTAAACAAAGAGCTGTCTGGAAAGCAATAGCTAAAAACTCCCCAAAAACCTAAACTAAAAATGGAATATGCAAAGTCAACATTTGTAAATTGGTCTAAAGAATTTTTAAGTCTAAGTAAATGACAGGACTTCAGTAATAATTATCTATTACCCAAAAGCATGGGAATTTAACATAACTTAAAGTAATGAACATTTTGATAAGCAAAATTCTTTCATTTATGTATCTTCAGCAAGGGACTAATTCTAGTTGCTTCTTAAGTTGAACATACCCCAGAAATCATCTTTATGATTTTAAATTTTTGATTCTTTTATCAGGTATGGTGCGTGATACATGTAAATGTATGTACACATGGGAATATTACACTGAAGTAACTTCTATGAAAGTTCTGCCAAAATATGCTTCCCTAAGTGTAAGAACAATGTCTATTTATTTTAATTTACAAATCTCTTGTCTCAACATAATCTTACTAACTTTCCTTATGTTAGCATTCGTTTTTAAAAAAGAATGATGAAACACTACTCATACACCAAATATAAGAATCATTATGGTAAGGTGTTCATATCACCAGATTCTTTGTGATTTTTCACTTTCAGAATATTATCTGAATTGGAATACAAGATACAGTCATTTAAAAAGAAAATATTACATAACTTTCATATCTAATAGACCACTCTTTTAACTTTATCGGCTGATTGTTTTTCATATTTGAATGTTCTGA
>NC_133622.1:221009984-221037484 GCF_048593235.1 Sminthopsis crassicaudata | reverse complement strand
AAAAAATAAGGCTCAGACAAATTGTGAGAAATGAATGCAATGGCCTATCATTTTATTGTAAGAAATGACAAATATGAGAAATTCAGAGACAAGAAAGATCTGAAAGAATGGAGACAGACTTAGGAAAGTAAGACCCCAAAGAAGCATAAAAATGGAGTGTGATTGTATAAATGAAAACAATATTAAAAGATATCAGTAATCAGATGAAATGGAGGAACCAATCTTGGTTTTAGTGGATCAGTAATGAGGAAACATACTTTTCTCTCCACAGGAAAGAGGTGATTGAATAAGGAAGAATATGGTATGTTGTTGTGTCACACACATTCACACCATGTAGGCTGACTTGGGTTAAATGATTTTTCCTTCTTATAAGGTATGGCACTATAAGAGTAGGAATTACAAAGTATAAAAATCAATAAGCAATTATTAAGGAAAAATATAAAATAATAAGCCTAGCAGATCCCAATTTAGGGAAATACCAATGCCAGCACATAAAATATTAGCAATTCATATTAAGACCAGTACTGCTTCTTAAATTTTATCTTGTTAGTAATGAAAAAAGTTGACAACTCGATCAAAAAGTCACATCTCTCCAGGCACATGGGTGGCGACAAAGTTCTCTGCAAAGTTAGCAGTGATCTCTTCATGGCCACATCCATGGCCTTTTCTCAGTGCTCCTTTCCTGACTTCTCTGCAGCCTCTGACACAGGCCTCTTCTGGGTGCTTCCTTCTCTCTAGGACTCTGTCCTGGGTCTCTCTCTCTCTCTCTCTCACCACTTTGTCTGACTCTCCTTTGCTGGATCTTCATCTGGGTCACACGGGATACCTATGGATATCACCCAGGGCTCTGCCTTTTACTCAGCTCTACTAATTCAGTCAGTTGGCTGCCCTGAAGTATTGCATGTCCCACTGCCTTCTGGGTTTCCTGGAGTGGATGTTTTTGGACACCTTAAACTTATGAGGTCCCAAACTGAACTCATTGTATGTCCCCCAAGCCCTCTCCTGACTTCCTCATGACTGTGAGGGTACCATTCTCCAACCACTTGTGACCCCTAACTCTCTTCCATTCTCTCTACCATCCCCTGCCCTGCCACCTCAATCTCAACCCCGTAGGGGCCCTCCTGCCCCCTATGGCCTGTTTCCCCCTTAACATCTCCTGTCTGCTCCCTTCTCCCCCTGCCACCGACACCGCTCTAGTTGAAGCCCTTGTGGCCCACTGGCAGGACGCCTGTCTCCCATCTTCCTCCAGATCATGCTCTTCCTAAAGCACAGGTTTCTTTGGCTTCTCAAGCCCTTCCTACCTTTCTGCTACCACATACTCTGCCCTCTTGCCATTCCTTACTCTGCCCTCTCGCCATTCCTTGCACACAAAACTGATATTTTGACAGAGTTTTCCCTGGCTGCCTCTATTTTTGGAACACTTTCTGTCCTGATTTCTGCCTTTTGCCTTCTCTGGATTTTATTTTTATTATTTTTTTAAGATTCAAATAGCATCACATTTTCTTGCAAGAAGTGTTTCCCGGCCTGCTTTCCCCTGAGATTACCTCCAGTTTATCTCGTATATATCTTATTTGCACATTAGCGTTTGCATGTTGTCTCCCCCCCATTAGACTGTGACTCCTTGGAGTATGGTCTGTCTTTTTTTTTTTTTTTTTTTTTTTTTTGTATCTCCAGCACCTAGCACAATGCCTGCCACATGGCTGGTATTTAAGAAATGCTTACTGCATTATGCACTATTATGATTAAAGAATAATGAGGTTTAAAAAAGCGCTCAATACTTAACATTTAATTTTCTTTTAGACTCCTCAAGAATGCCCAAGGGAAAAATCCTAAATATGGGATTTTTACAAATGTCATATCTTACAGAATTATATGTAAGTTAACTTTTTGTGACTGGAAATACAATATAGGAATTTATGGCTTAATGGAAGCTTTTATAGACCCATTGTGAAATCAGAAATCTTTTTATCTTAGAACTACTTTACCCTGAATTGAATGTTTTTATAAATTCTAAGTTTAAAAAAATCAGCTTAAAAAATTGAAGCACTTCTATGCTCAATAAAGATGACTTATTAATCCACAGATCCCCAAATGAGAACAATAACCTGGCATATGAAAACATGACATCCAAGTAATATTCTTTGAAGGAAGAGGTATTTTAAATAGAACGCAAAAGTTACAGTAAGAAAAATATAGGCCTTGAGCCTGAAAACAGGTTCTGTGTCAGCTGCCTATCCAAACAAAGATCATGATGTGGTATGGGGCATCTTTCTGAATTGTGCCATTTGGAAGAAGCAGGCTGAGTTCAGGTTAATATCTTTCCTTAAGGTGTCTGGTTTCCTCCAGGGAGCATGTGCCCACACTTGCAATACTCCTGTACTATGTGGGAAAGTGTGTCAACACGATGAGATTCTTGTCATGGTATTGTTTGACTTCCTGAACCTTGGAAGTGTCTATGGAGGTTCCAGTACTAAGAAATATGAGACACTCAAGTTGGCGCTCAGAAAGTGTTTTGAAAATATATAAAGAACAAGGATATAGGGCCAGTGTATATGCCACATAATACTAGTATTAATAAAAATACTAGTTAGCATTTATAGAATGCTTTAAGGTTTATAGAGTGACTTAAAAATATTATTTCATTTGATTCCCCCAAAGACTCTGGACAGCAGGGTGCTATTATATCTCCATTTTACAGATGAAGAAATTGAGGCTGAAAGGGATTAAGTGACTTGCCCAAGGTCACACAACTGTATTTTATATGTTCTTTATGGGGCTGAGAAAATTGGGGTCGACATGGGTTTAAAATTTCATTACGTTTCAGAGGTAACCCTTTCCCTTAAAAAAAAAAAAAAAAAAAAAAAAACCCAAACCAAATCAAAAAACCCAGAAAAAACAATGGTACCCTGCAAGGTAATTGCCATTATCATATGAAGAACCTAGTCTCTTCCCTTGCTTCAAGACAGATTGGCCTTTAAGAAGCACAGGAGACAGGGGGCTACAGCAGAAAAACATGCTAGATTTATAGCCTGAATACCTCGGGCTGAATCCAAGCTCTGGGCCTCAGTTTCTCCATCTGTAAAATGATGAGCATGGGAAGGGATAGATGGCCTGGCCTAGATGACTTCCCAAATCCCTTCTTGATCTAAATCCTGAGGCTCCATGACCCCTATGACTATCTACTGTTTTCGGTCAGAATTCCACATTAAACATCCATAGTGATTCTAATAGAAGAGAGAAAAACAGGACGCTCCCAGCTTCCTATACATCTCCTATGAAGCATTTTGAGGATGAAGAAATTGACTTTTAATACGAAGAAATGTGCATTTGGGAAGATCCCTTTATTTGCAAATTAAGATTCTGGAGGGAGTTGATGAATCAGACAAATTGTTCTCCTTTTATCTTATAGATTAAAGAAGAGCTCTTAACTCTTCTTCTAAACTTAGCTGATTGTAAACATAGCTTCTAAATTTACTTTTTTCCATTTCAGGCAATCCCTCAGGAAGTCCTCTTTGTGAAATGTGTACAGAAGAGACTCAAGGGTGAATTAAGTCTCAAGCAAGGCACAAGTTGATGGTTAGCATCCTGCGACAACTTCACAAGTTACATAATGTGACATGTGGTGCTTGTTATTTAAGACCTTTGAATGTTAATGTTTTTATTAAAAAGTTCCACCCTTCTTGTCAACATATCATTACAACCTAACGAAAACCAAAGCTTAGTCATTTCATCTAAAGTGTCTGAGGCTGTGGTGAGGTCTTACACAACACATACTAGCTGACAACACTTGTGCTGGATAAAAATGCCAAACCTAACCACTTTCCAGATTGTCAACTTCCAAGGACAGATATTTATTGGCTAATTAAATGGTCTTGTCACATTTTTGTCTAATTGAAACTCAATGTGAAATAACCACAGTACAATGACAGTACATAATAAATTGGAGGAAAACATTCAGTTCCTCTATTCTAAGTATGTGGGTAACTCTGCATCCCTGAACATCTCTATTCTATCAGTCATGCAATGATGGACTGATCAAATTAGGGACAAGTTCCCAAAAACTTGTACGACAGTGACTTGTTGATTAAAGGCTGGCCAAGCAGAGTGTTACAGGGAAACCTTTCAAAGCTGGGATGGTTGGGAAATGAGAAAAGGCAGCCTGGTATAGTGGGAATGAGCCAGGAGAAGTCTGGCTTCAAATCCCAGTTCTGAGACTTGTTATATCATTTAACTTCTCTGTGCCTTGGTTTTTCTATCTGTAGAGTAGCGATAAAAATATTTGCAAGATTTATGCTTCTCATATGGCCATTGTGAGGAAAATATTCTGCAAACCTCTAAATACTATATAATTCTATAATTATTATTAAGAAATGAAAGCAAACTGGATTAAATAACTAAACACTAACAGGAATTTCAATAATCACATCATATTGTATAGCATTAATCACAGCTTATCAATCTCTAATTTAGAAATAAGAATAAAATCTACTAAGGTTGATAAGTAAAAAAAGACAAAATGAAAAACAATACTTTTATCATATCCTGTAAATTTAGAAAAAAACAATTACATTCATCTGGGAAGAAAAAGTCCAAACAAGAAGCACTGGGTGGCAAGCAAAGAAGGGCTTTGAATTCTTATTTAAAACCAAAGAAAAGGCCGGCAAAGCTCAAGCATTTACCCTGTAACAACACATTCTATTTTGCTTAGTGTTTACTATGATCGGTTTGGCATACATTTATATACAAATATAACGATCAGTTAACCTCTGCTCCCCAAAGCCATCCTACCAAGACCTTTTCTTCTTCTCAGGCCAAGGCTTGAGCAAACAGTAAGGGCCTGGCATCTTGGATAATGAGTCCTAGCAAGCCCAGAATTCCTTTAATCACATTCAAGTGGCATTTGGAAGTACTTCACCTCTGACAAAGTCTGAGTGTTCTCAGCTTCAGAAAAAGTGCACTGAAGAGGGATACTGAATAACCCTAAGGGCTTATTAACCAGGCCTCCTTGTCACCTCCTTAAAGAAAATTGGAAAGCTCAAGAGCTTCTGTGAGGATGGGCAGAGATAAAAATGATGCAGCATATGGTACAAGACAGGAAGAGGGTGCTTGCTAGCCAGCCCCTCAAGTCTAGGGTATGAGAGAGAGAGAATAATTATCCTTTTTATGAGTAATGTGATGGTGGAAGGGGAAAATCAGCAAGGCTGCCATAGCAAAGAAATCAGTGAAATAAAAATGGTCCTCGCCTCTATTCTTCCCTTCTCCATCCTTCCACTACTTTCACTTGAGGGTTTTTGCTTTACTGTGCCCTAAAGTGGATTCAGATCCAAAGAATAATCCCAGAAATGACATGGCTGCTTGCAGCCCTTTAGTACCAGGCCTGGCCAGGGGACAGGGCTCTATACATCCTGTTCTAAACTGGATGTGTTTCCCGAGGCTGGTCTAAAACCAAATTACCTTCTAGGAGGAAAATGGGAGGATGAGGTCCCATAGTGAATTCTGTTTCCTGTCAGCTTATGAAAAAAATGATGTTCTGAACCTAGGGGAAAAAAGTTGGGGGTGCACACTTTACAGTAGTTCCCTGAAGTGAAATCCTGGGATTTGAGAGTTTAGGCCACAGTGATCTCCTTGACACAGTGCGCTGTTACCAAGGATCTGAGGAGTGACTTCATGGCACAGGGCAATCGATTTCGTAAAACCCAGAGAGACCCATGAGGAGGGGTTAATTTGACAATCTAAGGGAACACTTACTTCGTCCTTTTATCACCATTGTCTCCACAATACTCTTATAATTAATTCTGAAAATCATTCCAGACTAAGTAACTTTAAAAAAATTAATGTCATATATACATATATTGTATTTAATTTATACTTTAATATATTTAACATGTATTGGTCAACCTGCCATCTGGGGGGGGGGAGAAGGGGAATTGTCAATATTGTAAAATTACCTATGCATATATCTAATAAATAAAAACTATAAAATACTATTATTAAAAAAATTAATGTCAGATCACTTGGAAGAAACATTTATTAAGCATCCACTATGGGGTGCTCTCCTAGGGCTTGGAAATATGGTTTTTAAAAATGTGCATAATGTCCTCCAGGAGCAGAGACTCTCTAAGAGGGACGAGTCTGACATATACACACATCATTTTCCCACTAAGGCAATGCCTAAGTGCATGAGATGTGTACAATTCTATTTCATGGCAATTTCCACATAGCTCTTGAATTATGTTCAAGAACTCAAGCTTTTCATATGCCTTGAGTCTTTCATTTCTTTTTGTTGTTTTATGAAAACTCCAGAAATCATGCATTGCTTTCTCATTTAAAGTCATTTAAAGTTTGCTAAAATACTTTCCCTTTTCCAAATATTCTCATGAAAAAATGAATTAGATGGTGGTGGTCAACTGTTCTATTATCCATCTTATCGTTACAATTCATACCCTCCCCAAATGTTAACTCCAGACCCAAGTTCAAATCTGGTCTCAGACACTTAACACTTCCTAGCTGTGTGACCCTGGGCAAGTCACTTAACCCCTAGTACCTCAGCCAAAAAAAAATGCAAATGTTAACTCCATCAGCTTGATTTTCTGCTAGACAACAAAGGAAACTCAAATGTGAGGTTTTCATGTTCAGGAAAAAGTGGTTGTCTTTCTATAAAAATTAACACTTTTAGGAATCAGTGACAGCTTTTCAATGGATAACTAAGTGCTGTATTAATATTCAATATTCATATTCAAACACCAAAAGGACTAACATGTTGGGAAAAATAAATATAGGAAGAGAAGTCACAACTAGGATCTGATCCTCACTGGTGGATGGAAAACCTATCCTACTAGGGAAGTCACAGATTCAGTAAAATGGACAGTACTGTAGACTAAAAAGGGAAACTAACAACAGCAATAATAATGATAGCTCACAGGCTTTTAGGTTAGTGAAACACTTCATATAATTTCCTTTGCTGATCACAATACTGTTAAGTGGAGGAGGATGGAGCTATTCCCTCCCATCCAGAGAATGCCTATTATATGACACACACTCTGCTAAGTACTTTTTCAAACATTAATTTATCTGGTCATCACAGCTCTTCCAGGAAGGTACCACCACCCCTATTTTACAGGCAAAGAAACTGAGACAGAGAGACAGAGATTCAGTGACTTGCTAAGGTCACATAGCTAGTAAATATCTGATACTGGATCTGAATTCAGATCTTCCTGACTCCAGACCTTGTACTGCACAGATGATAAAACTGAGGATCCTAAAATTTGGATGACTTTTTTTATGACATGAGATCCGAGCTCATGCTTCCTTGACTCAGCTCGGGGGCTCTATCCACTGTCACTTCATCCAACAACCAGAAAACAGCTGAACAAACTGAAACATCGGAATAAAAACAAGAATACTTTTCTATGTCAGAAGCAACAATTAACTGTGAGGAATCCAAGGAAGAATAGGAATTTTCCTAATTAAACTGAAGGAAGGAACAAGATACATAATGACAACAGCACTGAAAAGTGGAGACAGATCACTAACCTGAAGAACAGGTGGATGATGAAACAGATCTCCTTCCCTTAGGTAGGGGAGAGGGGGCAGAATGCTGTGTTCCCTGCCTGATACAGTTATTTTGTAAGTCAGTTTTGTTAGTTTTTTTTTTTTTGTTGTTGTTACAAAGGAGTATTGTCTGAGAAAATATCTGACTGAGGTGCAAAAATAAAAGGCATCAATAACCTAATAACAGCCACTTAGTCAGTCTGTCAATATTCCACTATGAACAAATGAAGTATTTTTAAAGTCCTTACTGAGTGCTGGCACTGTACTAAGCTTTGGGGGTACAAAGAAAGACAAAAGACTGTCTCTGCCTTTAGAACTCACAGAATTATGGGGGAGATATATACAAACATTAATCTCTAAGCTGGATAGAGATGCAGATAAATTGAGTGCAGTATTCAAAAAAAGGCCATAGCTATAATCATGGTCAGCATTTAGATCGTATTTTAGATTTCACAAAAAATTCTACTTAGATTAATTCATTTGATCTTTCCAACAAGGCTGGAAGGTTGAAGCTCTAAATGCCCCTATGTTACATCTGAAAGATTAAGTGATTTCTCAAGAGTTACATGGTTTGTAAGTACATGAAACCAGATTTAACTCAGTTCTTCCTAACTTCAGGCCCAGTACTCTATCCATTCAACAACCTAGCTACCAATAATATATCAGAACTAATAGCGGTCCATCAAGTCAGTCAACCAACAAGCATTTTATTAAGTGCTTACGTAGATATGCCCGGCAATGTGCCATATTTTGGTGATACAAGGATACAAAAAAGAACAAGAACATTATGATGAATTTTGCCTCATATTTACAATCAACATTATATTTGTTTAGTGTTGCTTTCCTCTCCACCCCCCTAAGGGGTAAATCAATGTAAAACAGTATTTTGGCTGGTTTGTTCCTGGATGAGTTATTTTAGGTAGTACTGTCATTTTTACAATATTGTCTCTGCCTACCCATAAGCAATTAATATTTCTATAATAATGAAGGTCTATTTTTATGACTGTAAAAATGTTTTCAAGTTGTATTTGTTCTCTAGAGTTCTTATTTGTATTTTGGTAGGTAGACTCCTAGATAATTTATACACTGTGTAGTTATTTGAAATGGAATTTCTTCATCTTTTCCTTATGACATATAAAAATACAAAGATTTGTGTGGATTAATGTTATATCCTGCATTTTTGCTGAAATTACTGATTCAAATAATTTTTAATTGGTTCTCTAACTACATCATTATCCTTGCAAAAAACATTTTCTGCTTTTTTTTTTGGGGGGGGGTTAGGCCTATTTCCTCTATTTTTCTTATTTTATTGTTATAGTTAGCTAGCATTTGTCAATTCAAGTGGGATTATCCTTGTTTAACTGCTAATATTATTTCAGAAGTATAGTTTATTCCCATTAAATATAATGCCCACTCTTGATTTTTTAGATACATACACATACATGTACCTATATAGTGTATACATGTATATCCATTCAAATATTACAATTATATTATTTTTATATAAATTATTCTTGATAGTGACCTAAATGTAATAAATTATAGAGAAAGATTGAATTATCTTCTAGAAAATCTCTGAAAAATCATGTCCATGTATATGGACCAGCCAAAGGTGGGAAATAGCAGAGAACTGAACATGGTTGCTCTGTATCATCAGAGAGACATAGGGCATGATAAATAAAGCTAAACATTTCACAGCAGGAGAGTGAAATTGGCTCTGGAAATAACAAGATATAAGGAAGGATTCTATTAGGAAGGAGAAATAAGAGAATATACACTTCCAGCACTTTGATTACTCTAAAAGTATTGAATAGAGAGCAGAAAATTTAAAAGACCCTTTCCACTTATGGAAGAAACTGCTGTGGGAAGGGAAGTGAGCTTTCTGTCGTACACTGGACAAGGGCAACATGTCATATTCATCTAGGTCATGTTGTGCCTGTAGGCAACAGATTCAAGGACTCTGAAAAACCATTACTGCATCCCCTGGAGCCTGGGGGAAAGAAGCTGTGACAGAGAGAGAAGCCTTGAGTATAGTCTGAGCCAAAAGAGACCAACCCAGCTTTGTAAAACATGTTTTAAGAAGAAATCTGCAGCTTTCTTCAACAGTATTTCTGGAAACAAAGTTTCTCCGAAGCCTACAAAAGGAAGCAATGTACCACTTGGGAAAGAAAGCCATTCCAAGTTTGAACCCAAAATAGCTTCCGTGAAAGGCCTTCAAGAAGCACCTCCATTATCCCTGCACTGATACGCTGTCCATCATCACAGTAACTAGGTTCTAGGGCAAGGGTGCTATTTTAGCCAGAAACAAAGGAGGAGGAAGACTGACGGCCCGCTAACCAGGTGGCTACATTTCTTCTTCAAGAAATTACTTCTGTCGCTATTATAGAAGCAATATGACCCAGTTAAAGACTCAGAGGAATAAAGCAGCTAAATGGCTCTAGTCCCATCCCTGCCAACGTGCAGCAAAGGCAGGGACTGAGTTGGCTTTTTCTTATACCAGAACCACCTTCTGGTGAATTTTTTTCTTCTTTTGGGAATTTTCTCTCCTCTCCGCTTCCCTCTTTGTTAATTTGTATTACAGATAAAATCCTATAAACCAATGGAGGAGTGCCTATTGAAATCAAATGCTTAAAGTGACTGAAAGATGATTTATTAGTATCCAAGATGACTGATAATGGTTATAACAAGAGCAATAATAAAAACAATGAAGATGCTGGTGATTATAATAATAATAACAGCAGCTGGCATTTCTATAACACCTACCATGTGCCAGGAGCAGCTGGTGGTGCAGTAGAGAGAGCTCCGAGTCTGGAGGCAGGGAGATCTGAGTTCAAATCCTGCCTCACTTAGCTGTGGAACCCTGAGCAAGTCACTTCACCCTTTTTGCCTCAGTTTCCTCATCTACCAAATGATGACTACTAATAATGATTCACAGTGTTCTTAGGAATAACACCATGTAAAATAAAACCCCTGTGCTCCCATCCAATGTGGCCGACAGCAAGCCCTGGTGCTCACTTCCTCAGCGGGATCTCCCATGAGCACTGAGCCGAGTGAATGCTACAACAGCTACCCAAGGAAAGCTGACAAACAGGAAGAAAGGATGTCATCCAGGAATGGAATGAGGAGGAGAGCTGATGGTGCTCGCCACGGTATCCTCTCAGTGTCAGAAGTCTCCGGCACACAGGGAAAACTTCTGACAGTGCACTTTTGGGACAGTCTGGACGTGTGTATACATACATAAATATACACACACAGAGGAGATTTTGGTGCATTTACTACCTCACTGCTGTTGATGCATACTAGATCTAAGTATATTGCTTAGGCTTCAAGTGTGTCATTTTTTTTTTTTTTTTTTAGCCTCCTGTACCTGTTCAGTTCCTAAGTCCTCTTGAGTCTTCCTTTGCTTTGTGTCCCGCCACAGGCTCTTACCACCCCACATCCGGATCACGGCAGCAGCCCCCTTTTGACCTCTTGTGGATGGGAATTTCTTAAATGTCACCTTTAGCAATGTCATCCCCCCTACAAGAAGCCACAAAAAGCGCCTTATTACCTGGTAGATCAAGTTTTAATTTGGCAATCTACGTGAGGAGGTATGGCACCTCTACTACGCAGTACTTATGTAATTAGAGGCGATTTATGTGACTTCTCCGGGCCTCACATGGCTCATCTGTAAAACAGAGATAATGCTTTATCTGCCTGAAGGGGGATTGGACCATACACTGAGGTCCTCTCCTCTCCAACTCTTAAGATCTACAGCTCTACAGCTGAAATGCTAGAATTTTTAGAATATGCCTTTCTATCAAAAAGCCTGATTTAGGGGTTTTAATTTTGCACAGAGAAGAGAGTGTTTGATGTCAAGAGAAAAAATGGTACAAACATGATTTAAAATTCTTTGTCAATTAGGTATTAGTGTTAAAGAAATTAATGCTTTATCTTGGTTTGTTTTGGCTGTGGAAGAACTTCAGCTGCAAATAAAGACTAATATAGTGAACCAAGGATATAGGGAAAACATAGCTACAGAAACTGACCACTGTCAGAAAAATCTGGCAGAGCTCTAGAACGCTTTTTTAAAAACCTAATTTATAGAAAGGAAATATATTTCAAGGTTGTATAATACATGAAAAACTTTCATAATAATCCAAATATCATTTTAGATGGTAATTTAAATTCACTAATTTGGCTCAGCCTAGGAAAAAGAACAGTGAACCTTAAATTCAGAAAATATTAATTAGAATTCTGAAAATAGACAATTGTAATATCTGTAACATGTTTTAACTCAAAATCCAATTTTATTTTAGAAATAAAATTTAAATGGTCATTATTCACATAAGTATATACATAAACTCAAATTGAAAAACTTCTACTTTAGACACATTGGTACTCCAAAGATTTTATAGAATAAAAAATGTTGAAGACCCAAGGAAATGGCAGAATAAGTATATTAAATGAAAGCAGTATTCTTGTTCTTTTCTTTACAATATACAACTGTACACTACTGTACTATGACTAACATTTCAATGTTACTTATAATCTGCTTATGCAAAAGTCGTGGACCACCTCTCTATTATTAAGACATCACAAGGCATAATTTTGTCTAAGTGATTCAGATGTTAAAAAAAAAAAAAACAATAAGAAACTAAAGTGTTCTGCTGAAATCATCAACGTATGTAGCTGAATAGTTATTGTGTGCTATTAAACAGTTGGCACATTTCACATCTTTGGCATGTAAAAGCCAATTTGGGCTTAAACTTATGTCACTTAAATGATGCCAATGTGTATTTCTCACCTTCTTAAATATATCAAAAGTTCCCAAGATGCCAACTCTCCAGAGTAAAATGTGCCAACGATTTAACAGTGCATAGAAATGCTTCTGAAAAATTTGGGAAGACAATGGAGATCCCTTTCCAATTAAAGGACTAGGGCTGCAGGACAGCCTGGAAATTTTTTTGGCAATTTTTTGGCAATTTGGATGTTAAGTAAATAACCACAATTCAGATAGCCTGGAGGCAAATTTGCTAGCTTCTTAAAAAACTTACTGATTCTCCAGGTGGGAAGGGTTGGCTTTTATATTTACCCGTGGATATAAACATATACATGTGCATATACACAAAAGTGTTCCCCTCTCTTTCCTTCTTAATTATTTTCACTCTAAAATGGGGGACAAGGGAGAAAAGTTTTAGTATTTCTTATCTTGCTGGCATCAATAACCTTGATGGCTTCTTCAGGGTTAGACATTGATCAGAATTCATGTATAAAATAATATTTATAAATTTTCTATTTAGTCCCCAAAACCTATCATATAAATGAGATAGCTAATGTAGTTCAGAAAATATTAAATTTTACTTAGCGACTGTATTGCATAGATATGATAACTGAAAAAGTCAGTGGAATCTTTGGCTGAATTAAGAAAAACAAGAGTTTCTAGAATAAGAAATATAATAGTCTTGATATACATTATCCTGGAACTACAACTAGAGTGTAGTTCTTGATGTCAATGCTGTAAAGCTCATTCAGATGAGGGGGACTTGGGCTCATGTCACATGAGGGCTGTCTCAGGAGACTGGGAATGTTTAATTTGAAGAAGAAAATACTTAGTAGGGCATAACAGCCTTTTGTACTTGATGGGCTGTCCCATAGAAGAACATTATGCTTGGTCCCAACAGGCAGAACAGGAACAAGAAATAGGTAGGAATTGTAAAGATTTAAACTTGAGTTAAGAAAACCTTTCTAGAAGTCAGGACTATCTCCAAATAGAATGGGCTGAGTTGTAAGGTAGTAGGTTCCCTCTCCCTGGAGGTCTTTACACACAGACTGGTTTACTGCTTGTCAGAAGAGGGATGGTATTTTCTTTTCTTTCTTTCTTTTTTTCTTTTTTTCTGATATAGGTGGAATCAGGTGGTCATTGATGTCCTGATATTCCAAGAAATGGCAAATTAAAGTTAAAAATGGGAAATTAAGTGGAACCAGATGATAATGGGCCAAGATTAGTTGAAAAGTTTGATCTAAGTCATTGTGGATTCTTAATAGAAAGAGTGACATGGTGAAACTAAAAGGACATCCTGGGCAGATTCTCCCATTTTGTCCAAGCTCTTCCACAACTTAGAATATTCTCATCTGCCATATTTCTGATAATTTTGATTCCTTGCCAGTCTGTCCATTGCTAAGTCTTGCATGATTCTTAGCAACTAGAGATCTTGGGTTGATGGTCAAGAGTTTCAGGAATTTGATCCTTTCTCTATTGTGATAAATTCAACAAAACATTAAACTCCATGGAAAAGACATTCTTTAATTCAAAAACATCAATTTCAGCGAAAGGAACTTGTTTTAAGCAAGGAAGCATTATTATTATTTGTCTAGATCACCAATTCTATCTGTAAAACTGATATATTCTTAAAACCCCAGAGAACCTATGAGGGTAACCATGGCTATTATTTTAAAGAAGGAAATGTATTGTACTTGTATAATTAAATAATTTGCTTCTTGATTTTTTTTCTTGAAGATGAACAGTAGAAGTGACAATAAAGATGAATAAATAAGGTATTTTATAGAAATATATCTTGTAATGGCTAAAATATAGAGGACACTATCACATTCAAATAAAAAAATTACTGTGCACATTTCAGAAAAAGGCTTGTAATTTCAATCTAAGATATTTTAAATTAATTATATAGTCTTTACATTTGGAACTTTATTTTAACAAGTTCTATAACTAACTATGTAGGTTTGGATAGACCTCAAATATGGCAATTTAATGAAAATATTAATAAAGAAAATCTGGACTAGAAGACCCCCCCCAAAAAAAATAAATTGTAAAGAAGCGTCTGTGTACAAAACTCGTGCTAGATGTCAATGAAAATACTGCAAGTTTGTCTCTATCAATAAGCAACCAATAACGAATACTGGGTTATAGAAGTTTAGTGAACATATGGTCCATATCATAAAAACATTAAAAAAAAATGTCTACTGTGAAGCAACTCTAAGATAGAACATACTTCAAAAAAGTTAGAAGTTGTTAAAACAGCGGATGCAAATGGGGAAAAATATTCTTTTGACATCAGGAAAAATTATCAAATTCACATTTTTAGGATATATAAATACACACATACACTGTGTATATATACAGATGTTACATATATCATGAATGCATAATATATAATATACACACTTATGGCCAGTGCACTGAACAAGTGATCCAGTTGTTCTTATCTAAGCTTTACTACCAACTTCAATCAATGAATCCACATTAATTAAGCATCTAATGTGATCCAGGTACCATGCTAAGCACTAGGAATCCAAAAGAAATGCAAATGACAGTCTATGCTCCCTAGAAGCTTACAATTTAATGGGGGAGAGAATAAGCAAACAAGTATATTTAAAACATTATATAAAAAGCATAAAAATTAAAGCGCTATATTAAAAACTATATAAGGAATACATCCAAAGCAATCCCAATAGACTTTGGACAGAAAATGCCATCTGCATCCAGAATGGAAATGAACACATTTCATGTTCACTTCTTTTTTCTGTTTTTTTGGTTTTTTTTTTTCCTCTTCCAGGGTTTTTCCCTTTTGTTCTGATTTTTCCCTCCCAACATGATTCATAAGGCAATGTGTATTAAAAATAAATAAATTATAAAAGTTATTAAAAAAAAAAAAGAATAAATACGAAACCAATTAGCAGAGTGACGGCACCAGAATTAAAAGGGATAAGGAAAGACTTCCTACAAAAGCTGGGATTTCAGTTGGGTCTTAAAGGAAGTCAGTAGGTAGATTTAGGAAGGAGAACATTTGAGGTATGGGGGATAAGCAGAGAAAATGCTCAGACTGGAGAGATGGTGTGTCTGGTTCGCTGTAGGCCAGGGTCATTAAAGTACATGGATGGAATTAAGGTATAAAAAGTTCAGAAAAGGTAGGAGGGGGCTAGGTTATGCAGGGCTTTGAATGCCAAGCAAAGGTCTTTGTCTTTATTCTTGCAGGCAACAGGAAGACCCTGGAGTTACTGACTAGGATGAGTGTGTACACTCATGGGTGACCATTAGCCTGGTAGTTTGGAACAGTCCCTTTGACAGCAGAACAAGGATGAGCTACAGTGGGCAGTCTCACCAACAGGGTACCACGGCAGTGTCGGGAGGACCAAAGGCTGTGCTTGAAGATCACGGAAAGGCGCAGCCTTGAGTGGAGAGAGGGAGCCCGAGGGATGGCAGAGAGTGGGGGCTCCACAATAACTGTACTTGGCAAGGAGGTTGGCTTGACAGGGCTAGTCTAGGTAAGGAGTAAGGCCACAAGGAAAAGCAAGTGGCAGAAGTGCTGTGAGATGTGGAAGAGAAGAGAGGCAGCTCATAGGGAACATCCTGCACAGACTGCACTGGAAACCAATAAGGAAGAAAGAGAAAGGCAAAGAAAAGAAGAGCCTAATAATTTATTGTTATTAAAAATAATCTGTAATAATTTAAAATAGGTTATTCAAGAATAGCCTTTATTAATGATAATATTAATTATCATTAAGGAGAATTGAATATATGGGAACATTTTATTTTATCCATTCAAAAGATTTCCTTTGAATCTGGTTTCTGGCAAAATTTGTAAAAGAAAGTGGTCGCAAATAAAAAAAAAAATCCTGCAAATTGATAAGACCATCATGATATGACTTGAGAACTTTATTCTATCTATTAAGGAATAATTCACATAAGAAAAATCAAATGGCAGTTTTCTAAGATGGTTCATTATTATACAAGGAAGGAGCCTATAGAGAATCCTTTTAATCTGACTTCGATTTTGGTTTCCAAACAATCACTATGTCTTCCAAGGTTAAAAGCTTTGAAAGCATATATAAACACCAAATAAAATCTTAAAATTTCCTGAGCTGCATTAGCTATCCCATTTATATAACAAATACCTTGTTTTTTTCTATGATGGCCTACATCATTAATCTAGATAAATAATGTAAAAGTGAAGGGAGCTCAGTTTGCTATGTTGTCCATTGCCCAGCAACCAGGGACTACAACTGTTTTTTTGTAGCAGTTTCAGAAGCTGAGGCCTATCTAGACATATGCCATTTTCTTTTCCTATGCTGATCCAGGCAGAAAACCAAATAATTCAAATTAATTACTTATCAACAGGTTAATTTTGGGGGGACATTTATATTTTAAAAATCAATTTAAAAATGCAAATGCAAAAATAGTTAATTATCCATGTTTTATTCTTAAAATCAATCTTCAGTATGAAGATCTGGATAATTAAACTGTCTAAAAAGTCAGGCACAGAAAAAACAAAACCTTCCCTGGAACAGACTTAACAATATATTCACAAAAACCCAAATATCTACATGGTATAAAATATAGAATATAAGGTAAATATCCAAAAAAATAAAGAATTTTTGTTAATTTTAGTCTACCCAATCTAGTTATACAAACTACTTAACATAAACCAATAAAGTTTAAAATACCGACACTAAACTCAATATTCCTTTTTTTCTTTATATTGTAGTTAGAACCTACAAGCTATTGCTGAGATATTTGATATAATTCTTGTATTTGGTTAGTTAATATCATTATTTAAGGCTGGTTATGATATCCAAGTAATCATTTATTCATTCAACATACATTTGCTGAGACCCCCAATAATGACATAAGATGCAATAAATAAAACTCCACTTTCATTATGCCACTTTTTTGTTTAAAAAACCTTCCTAGGACACCATGCACACACATATTTAATAATAGAATGCTTAAATAATACAGCACTTTTTCCTACAGAGCTCAAAGCCAATGACATGAATAAAATCTTCAATAATTTGTTTAAGGCACAAGAGTCAGTCTAAAAGGGACCTATAAAATTAAAATTACTTGATCTCAGCCTTCTACCCAATTAATAAAATTCTATTTAACATTTGCATTGTAAATGTGAGAAAGGGTTACGATTGAACAAAGTATGTTTCAAACCTAGAGTTTAAATGCAGAAAAGGATAAAATATTATTATTTACAAAGAAATGGAGTTTGATATAAATGGAATTTTTTGTTATAAATGGAGAAATAGAACTTTTCTTTTTTTAATTTCCTTTCTTTACTTTTTTTTTCATTATTTCTTCTTCCTCCTCTTTTACTCATTCAACAAACACTTGATAAATAAACAGATAAACTCATAGTGTGTCAGGTTGTGTGGAGAATACGAAGAAGAGAGAACATGATATCTGACCTAATGGAGTTTGTAATCCAGCAGCAGACATCTTATCTTTAAAGGATGGATCTGGGATACCCCCAAAGTATGAACTCTCTCTACAACCTTTCCATCCATCCCTTCCTCATCTTGTATAACATCTCTTGACCACGACTTTCACAAAAGACCTACCCTTTGTGCTTTGGAACTTCTTTAAGGTCTCCTAAAATTGTGAGAATTTTTTTTCAACCCATGAAACAAAGATATGTATAAAAATCCCTATAACATTAGATGTAGCAAGGTTTTTCACTATAAGAAAGGCAACAAAGAATTTGGGGGGAGGGAGGAGGAGGAGGGAAAAAAACATGAAGATACAGGACCTGAAAATAGTTAAAATCTAATCTAGAGCTTAACCTGAGATCCAATGATAGATTCCTTCTAGGGAGACTGAGGAAAGTCTCTAGGAAGAAGGTAGCATTTGAGTTCCATCTGGACAGATAGGTGTGATTTAGACAGGTGTAGATAGGCACAGTTGGAGAATTGTGAGTGGTTCAGCTTGGCTGCCAACAGTGTATGTGAACAACAATAGTCAAAAGTGAAGTTAAAAAATTAACTTTGGGCCAGATTGTTTGGATCCCCTATGACTGTCTGGTAGACAACAAAGAGAACTTGAAAGGCTTTTAAAAGAAGAATTTTATGACCAAAGTTGTCCTTTCATTGATTCGTCAAGTATTTATTGAGTATCTACTACATGACAATCTTACTCAAAATATCTAGGCCTTGTGCTAGCCATTGGTAGATACAAAGACAGGCAAAATACAGAACCTGTATTTAAAAAACTTAACAGTCTAAAAGGGGGAAAGATGGATACATGGATCACTATGACACAAAGTAATGAGATAAAGGCAAAGTAGCGCTACAAAGTGCTGTGAAAAATTGGAGGTGGGAGGCAGAGATCGCTTTCATGGGATGAGAGCAGTGTTAAGTGAGGGAGGTTTCAGGAAAAAGGTTGTACCTGAACAGAGAGAGACTAGAGGGAAATTCCAATCCAGATAGTGGAGATTATGTGACTAAAGATACAGAAGTAAGAGAATACAAGAGCTGAAATAGAGAATATGTGTTGGGAGAGCAGTCAGAGACCCGACTGGTAAGGTCAGCTGAAGCCAGATTGTGGAGCCAGACAAAGCACTGGGAGGCCTGGACCAGAAACTTCCAAATTATTGAGTAAGGAAGGGAAAGTCCTGAAGGTTTTTGAGAATTGATGGAGATCACCTCACTCATTCTGCAAACAATGAAACAAGAGTTAACTGACTAGCCCATGTTTACCCAGCTACTTACTAGGTAGCATAATGTTAAAGTTTCACAATATAACTGTGAGAAAGTTTTCAGGAGATAGAAGCCAACATTTTAAAATTCATCAAAGTCATCTTTAAAGAAAGAAAAGTGATGTCACTGTGATAACGTTTGAATTTGGTGTCAGAAGACAGGTTCCAATCGTGGGTTTGACATTTGCCCCCTGTGTGACCATAGACAACCCTTCTATATCTCTTCTGTAAAGTGAGGGGGATTAGGCTAGATGAGGATTTAAAGGATCCTTTCAATGACCTGATCTGGTTTAAGATGAAGGTCAAAAAAAGGCCTTACAGTATTTGGTTTCTGTAAGGATGTTGGTGATCTAAGTGAGCGATGGACTCCGAAGAGTTGGCCAAAGGCAGGCTATATGGATTAAGTGAACAGTGAGAAAGACGTGGAGGTGAAAATGGATTGTTCTTTTGAGAGAACTGTTGGCAAAAGGATGGAAGAAAAGTGATAGGGCAGCAGTTTGAGGGAGTAGGACCTTATTATATTCGTAGATTATAGACAAAACATACTTATTAAATTCTTACTATGTGCTGGGCATTATGCTGAGCACTGGGAAAACAATTAAAAAAAAAAGTCAATCCCTGCCCCTTAAGGAACCTACAGTCAAATATGGGAAGACAACAAACAAAAGAAAGCTGAAAACCAGGGGGTGGAAGGAGGGAGGAGAAGAAGATGAAGATATAGGAAAGATGTAATGATGGAGAAGTTCAAAAGCAGCATAGGTAGTATGGGGAGAAGACTTTGCTGAGACTCTTAAAGAGACTGTGATTATCTATGTATCTATCCAAATACAGTTATTACAATTGTGATGACTTTTTGGGATAATGACACTTAATCTATCCTGTAAGATCAATCAATAAAGCAACCTATTAAAAAAGAATCAAACAGCTTTAATGTCTTTTGTTTTGATCCTTCCTTTTCCACTGTCACCCACCACGAGAGTAAGTTCTACTCTGAAGGGGGACCAGGCTGAATTGAACATCCACACTATATATTTGTTTATTTGTGTCCCCATTTTCATACGTGCCTTGTCACTTCATCTATATTACATACTCAAAAGCAGAGGCAGCATTAATTTTGGCTTCATTTGTATGCCCTATATAGGACTCCACACAAAACTGGAACTCTATAAATACTTATTAAAGGCTCAATGAACAAATTAAATTAACGGACTAAACATGATTACTTTCCGTGTGAAATATTTTTTGGTCTTATTTGTAATTGGTGAAATTAGGTTGTCATATGTGGTCAATTTTGAGGACTACTATAGCCAAACTCTACAGAGTTAATATTCTTATCCCCAAACAGGCAAACATCATTATTTGGCACACTTGTAAGCTCACATTTTAACATCTTAAGGTTGGTTTTTATTATGAATTCTTCAAAATAGTAATAACCTTTATCCCCTTTCTCCACTTTTGGCATGTTGTTTATTTTTCATTTTAACAAGATGATTTTGAAAGCTGTGGTTTAAGATTTCCAGGTCAGTAAACCTGCTAACCAATTTTTTTTTCTAGTTTAGAAAGGACTAATTCCATGTTGAGTTTTAAAGAGATAGGCTAATCTCAAAGAAGTAAAAGGCAGTTCTTTGAAAATCTAAAGTTTAGTCATATCAGAAACACAGAACCATAAAAGAAATCTAATTCTATGACTCTGTTTTTGATTAAATAGTTCTCAAATATTAAACAATTTTTGAATAATAATTTTGAATAGTCTCCAGTTTTCTTTTATTAAAATTTTCTAGTAGACGTCCCCTTTGTTTTACGACTTATTTATGATTGACCCATATAGCTTTTATGCCTTTTTTTTCTTGTAGGTAATTAAATCTGTTCACTACTGTGACTTTTCCAGGTGTCAATTTTGCAAAGATGAAAAATAGCTTTTATTAAGAATATCCAGCTCACTATAATAGTAAAAGCTTGAAGAATTATATTGTAATACCAATCTTGTTTATATCTTACTGGTGATTACTTTCTAATAGTAAAGAAACTTATTTCTTGCTCTCTAGTCAGCTTTCAATGAGTGCCAAAGAGCTAACATTCCACTGGTTTTCCACGGTCAGTTTTTTCAATATAGCTTGTCTTGTCTTTTTTGGTCAAGAATATATATGAGGCACGATGACGTTTTATTTTTCCTCTTTTAGAAAAACTAAAATTCTGGCATCATATTGATATATTTAAATATCACTGGTCACTGAAAGACTTTCAGGTAATTTGGTCCAATCATCCCCTTCCCAAGTATGTATGTATGTATATATATATATATATATATATATATATTCATAATATGATGTTTAAAGCAATTATTTGAAACTTTTTTTATTATAGCTTTTAATTACAAGATATATGCATGGGCATTTTTTCAGCATTAACAACTGCAAAATCTTTTGCTCCAACTTTTCCCCTCCTCCCCCCCAGATGGCAGGTTGACCAATACAAGTTAAATATGTTAAAGTATAAGTTAAATACAATACATGTATACATGTCTAAGCAGTTATTTCGCTGTACAAAAAGAATCGGACTTTGAAACAGTGTACAATTAGCCTGTGAAGGAAATCAGAAATGCAGGCGGACAAAAATAGAGGGATTGGGAATTCTATGTAGTGGTTCATAGTCATCTCCTAGAGTTCTTTCGCTGGGTGTAGCTGGTTCAGTTCATTACTGCTCTATTGAAACTGATTTGGTTCATCTCATTGTTGAGGAGGGCCACGCCCATCGGAATTGATCATCATATAGTATTGTTGTTGAAGTATACAACGATCTCCTGGTCCTGAAGATTTTTATGTCAAGACTTCAACCATCTCTTTCCTAGAATGTAGGGGTGGATATTTTGATATTATGGTTACCCCTATTTATGTGCTCACCTGGAGAAGTAGCTCTGGACTAAGGCTCAGAAAGGCCTCAATTCAGATTATAGCCTGGTCTTGCCATCAATAACCTTTATATACTAGGAAATGACTTAGCCTCTTAGAACTTCAGTTCCTCCATGAAAAGTATGGTGAAATTTCTCACTCACCTACTTCAGTTCTCAACCTAGTTTATTGCTAATTCACAACTCTGTCCAGTGCAGTAATGGAACATCTAACTAAACATCATGGGGACCTCACAGTAAATAATCTGCAATTTTCGCATTTTTGATGAACAACCCAAAAGTTCATTCTGATTTTGGTGGTTCAGAAATAATCTTTGGAAAAATACCGAACTAGGCTTTAGTTTCAATAGGCACTTGCAACTAGTCACTAAAATGACTTACATAGCAGAAACCTAGACAAGTTAAGATGATAGTGGGTAACTGCAGATTTTACTCTTTGTTAAAAAAAAACTTAGTATGGGAGCAGCTAGGTGGCGCAGTGGATAGAGCACCAGCCCTGAATTCAGGAGGACCGGAGTTCAAATCTGGTCTCAGACACTTAACACTTCCTAGCTGTGTGACCCTGTGTAAGTCACTTAACCCCAGCCTCAGGGGGGAAAAAACAAAACAAAACAAAAAACTTAGTATGATTAAATAAATTCATGAAATTGCACTAATACCTCTAGGTTATAATCAATTTGCTAGTCATTAACATGAGATGAGAATGACAAAAAGCTATCACACTCAATTCACTATTACAATTTTTCATTCTTACTTTTCCCTTTTCACACTAATGGAAGAAAGCAGTGGCACAAAGCTTTTTAAGGTGTGAGGAATCTAATTCATAGTGTTATGATGGCTTTTAAAAATTCTTTGGGATTTGTCTAATATTTCATTTATTTTAATATTTGAACACTATAGGTAGATATCTGACATCATGGTGTTATCAAATTTTAAAAGGGAATCTAAATTTTAAAGTCACAAGTATTTATCAAAGTAATGATGTAAAGAAGCTGATAGGTTGACTGTCCTGAAGGTTTAACATAGATACAGAGTGGGAGGGTAAAGAGGGCAAGAAGAGAAAGCTAGAAGGAGGTGAGAACACTTAAGGCAGGGAAACAAGTAAGTGTCCATTAACAAGAGGAGCATTAAAAGGCTATTAGCACTTATTAAACAATTATAAAGGGCGAAAAAGTTGTTGAAGTAAAACTATACAATAAGAATCAATATCAAGTACTCCTGCAAATGTAAATTGGTTTTTATTAAATCAGTCCTTTAGTTTATTTACTTCTAATACTATTCTACTTATTGAAAACATTTCATCTAATCAAAATTCTAGTGATCTTAGAATTTAAACATAGTCTGAATCCTCGTGCTCCCAATTTTATACTTTGTAGGACTTGTGATCCTTTTCTATCATTCATATGTGACTTTCCTCTATTGACAAAGAGATTTTTGAATAAACTATGCCAGCTAGAGCTAAATTGTATACTGGGGACCTTCTGCTGGGTCTTTTATAATGTATTTAAAGACGTTATAGGACCATTTGATAAATGACTGACCCACTTCCCTTTTTAATGTTGTCATTTACGCCACAGTGCAGCCAGACTTAAATGGAGTACCCCAAAGGTGGAGCCACCATGGCCTTTTCCCTACCCCACATTACTTACTGCTTATGTATGCTTACTGAAGCAAGACAAACCCCGGACCTGGTGGCTCAATCAAGTAGAGTAATAATGGACTGCATGGAAAATCATGAGCCAACAACACAGTTTTCGAAAACATACTTATCCAACTCATAGACTGAAAAATTTCTTAAGTCAAAAGCGGTGATATATTGCAAAGTATACTGCATCTGGGTCACATCCCCATGATGCTGGTTTCCATGCTTTTCCTTTGCTGGAATGGGGTGGGGTATGGCAATAGGGTAATAACCACAAGACACGTTAGAGATCAAGATAGGATCTTGCTCCTCCAAGTAAGTCGTCAACAAAGTCTGAGGCATTAAAATGGATTTATTCTGACTACATGTCAAAGCTCTGAAACAAAAACTACCAGCATCTTGATAAATGCTGAAGGCAAACCATTTTCTTGATAGAGCTCAGAAGCACATCTTTCCAGGGACTGTATTCAAGCACATCAACAACAAACAGGACAGACCAAGTCTGGGTATGGGCTCGGAAGCAGAATTATCAAGCAGAACAACATGGGAGTCCATGTCTTAGGCTGCCAACTTTGCGTTAAGAAGCCAAGACTCAAATGCTCTAAAAACCTTCCCAAAGACACTGGCGGGGGGGGGGGGGGGGGTGCAGAACTCAGTTGGAAGGAATCCTCTGGGAGAGGGGGACTGAGCAAAGGGGGCCCGAGTCTCTATCCCCAGCTTCCACTACCACAAACTCCAGGAGCACAGAAACTTTGGCTGTGCAAGAGAACATGGAGAGGTCTGACTTCCCTCCATCTGGTACCTGGCACTTGGGCTCTTTGTGTCATCTCTCGCAGGTGGATGTGCTCAGGGCTGTGATTCTTCTCCTTGCTTTCTCATGAGCAATGTTCACATTTCTGAAAAGCTAGCTCCACCTCCCATCGGTGGGTACTGATGCTCAATTCTTCGAGTGTCCAGCTTTACAGGTCTTTAATTTAAGAAGTCAGGGAGCAAAGACTATTTGCTCACCTAAATGCTCTTTAACTTATAAATTACAGGTACTATATCTTCAGATATGCTCAGATATTACTGATATCACTTATATCTTATTTAGTGGCCTAAATGGTTCTGTCTGCATCAATGTGTCTAATAAATTTATTTGAGGTTAAAATAAATGCTTTGAAAGTAATTCCAGTTCTACTGGAAGATACTTTAAGATACATTAAAGCAAGCATATTCCTTACCCATTGTTCCTTGGGCTAGCACATAAAAGAGTTTTTTATTTTCTCATTCTCTCTCTTTTTTGGCCTGATTAGAGCAAAAGGGTGCTGAAGTGTACTCCTGCACCAGCGGGTAACCACTTCAGTACAATTCAAGCAAAGCAATTTGAAAACATGCCAGACTATTTTGGAAATGGGCAGACAATAGTGACCCTTCGTGATTCCATGGATACTGTAAATAGGGGACATGCTGCTGAGGTTAAAGAGAAGGAAAAAAAATTAAAGTGACTGTCCATGAAGAAAAGGAGGTAAAAGATTTCAGTGGGACAAACAACACCAGGAATGGAGAGCACATTCTACTTATTTGTAATGGTTCATTAAAGTCCAGAATGTTTTTCCACTGGCTTTTTGATCAGAGTATTGTGAGGGTACTTTTGCTGCTTCATGATTTGAACTCTTTTGAAAAAAAAAAAAAGTTGGTGATAGAATTATTACAGTCCAAGGTATTTTTACGGTAAAAATTCAGATGGCTTTAGAATTGATTAATTGATTGGACCAGAGAATAGTGATTAATTGGTCCATGTCAACTTGGGAGAGAGCTTTCTAATAAGACTGATTCAGGAATCTGTTCCTTGTCCTCTCTTAATATACCATTTTTATCAATAACTTGATTTGAAGGCACAGATAGTATGTTCATCATTAGTAAATGACAGAAAACTGGAGAGCTAGCTAATACATTGATGGAAGTCAGAAACTCTAAAGATCTCAGTAGACTAGAACAATGAAGGAATAATGTAAAGTACTACACTTAAGATTAAAAAAAATTACTTTTACAAATACTTGATGGGAACAGCATGGCTAAATGGTTATTTCATGTGAAAACAATTTGGAGATTTTTATGGATTCTAAACTCAACACAAGCCCACAGTGTAACTTCTTAAATATTTCAAAGAGCTTGAACTCAACAATGTGACTTAGCCTCCATTATTATCATGTCATGAGCACGCCTTTCCCCCTGTGTGATTCTTGTTACTGTTCTGTCACAATTTTTCTGTATCTAAATGTCCTGGAGACCAACTTTTAGGTGGTTTCTGCATTTTTTAGTATCAGTGTGGTAAGCCATGGGCAATATGTCACGGTATCCAAGGTAGTAGCAACTGGATCTTAGGCTACATTAAGAGAGGGACAGTGTTCAGATCACAAAGATAGTTCATACATGTTTTTCAACATTTTTCTTCAAGTTCATCATTTCATCCAGCACAAGAGAATTCCATCACAATCGGACACAACTTGTTCAGCCATTCCCCAAGTGATGGACATCCCCTCAATTTCCAAAAAGTTTGCCCTAGTGCTACATTTTAAGGAGGATATTGATAAATTAGAGTGTGTTCCTAAGTGTGATGATATGGTCAGCACTGGAAACAATTTTATACAAGATCAATGTAAATAATTGGCCACGTTTAGCCCAAAGAAAAGAATGCTTATTAGTCGTAACGGTTACCTTTAAGTGTCTAAAAGACTGTGACCTGTAATAAGAATTGTCATGTATATAAATATGTACAAATATGCATACATATAAACACATGTGTATATGCACATGGATTTTGATAGTATCAAGCTTAAATCTACTTCTCATTTGGCTAATATGAATATTATATTTTGGCTACAAATAAATACATAGAATCATATTCTGGTTGGGGTCCAGATGGTAAACATAATAGCAATGGGAGACAGATTTTAGCGTGCTAGAAAGAAGAACTTAATCTCTGACAAATAGCTCTGTCTCTACGTGGAATGGGTCACTGCAGAAGGTAAGGAGCTCTCTGTGCTAGGGGTCCCCGAGTGCAGGATGAATGGCTTCTTGTTGAGGATTTTGGAAAGGAGACTTTCATCCAAGTACAAATTAGATTAGATGATGCTGGCATCCCCATGAACATATTCAGGGGTCTAGAAACTACCAGGGGCATCAGCCTCAATCTTTTTTTCTCTTCCCAAATATTTCTGCATTGTTAGGTATGATAGCTCTGGTCCAAGGTACTAGTTCTTAGACCTGTAGTTCTAATCACCTCTTTTGGAGTGTTAGAGTAGAGAGTTGAAAGACAAGATGAGCATTCTTTACACGGCCACCTTGCTTATTACTTTTTCCTGCCTTCCTTCCTCAACTTCTCTAAAACCTAATTATCTCTCACAGTCCAGTCCACAGCTCTCCACTTCCTGGATAGTTTACTAAAAGAACCTCTGTACTGGGTGTGTTCCTCTTGGTTTTTGCAACAAATTTAGATGACCTTGAACTCCTTACATTTCTTTTTTCATTTTTTAGCTAAATGAAGAAGTTAGATGAGATGATTTCTAAGGTCTCTTATAGCTTTAAAATTTTGTGATTTTTAACTCATCTTTGGCACTGGCCAGATTGATTTGCTTTTAAGAATACCACTAAGTTCAAAGGATATGAATAGATAATTTTCAGATGAAGAAATTAAAACCATTTCTAGTCATATGAAAAGGTGCTCTAAATCACTACTGATCAGAGAAATGCAAATTAAGACAACTCTGAGATACCACTACATACCTCTCAGATTGGCTAGAATGACAGGAAAAGATAATGACAAATATGGTAGGGGATATGGGCAGACTGGGACACTGATATATTGTTGGTGGAATTGTGAATACATCCAGCCATTCTGGAGAGCAATCTGGAATTATGCTCAAAAAGTTATCAA